>NC_133771.1:21768216-21784135 GCF_003597395.2 Chelonoidis abingdonii
ATAGGCCCTATCACGGCTACGTAGAGCTGCTGAATAGTGTTTCAAACCCATGAGACAATGCTTATTGCTTTTTTTGTTCTGTTTCACTTGCTGTGTGATTTGATAGGACAAACTTGCGACAAGTGAGACAAGACTTTTCGTCAGCGTCATAAGATTTGAGGTTTCCGGTGTTGAGGCTGTTTGTTCTCTTCACAGAGATTGATCAATGATGACTTGCCCGAGCGTATGCATTGGCTCGCTGTTACTTTGGTTTTGTATGTCAGTCTCAGTTGAGTTGATACTTTCTGTGGTCTTGTTGTTTCGGCTGGCTTGTTCTTAATGTGATGAGAGGGTAATACGTTCTGCTTCATTTTCTTCAAATCAGTCCCTTTTTTGTTGGTCTCTTTCCCAAATGTAGTAAGCTATTTATGGATTGTTTAAATCTTTTCCCAAAATTCCTCTGCATTCTCTAGGGTATGACCTTTCCCATGCTGCTAAGTTTCAAGCTTCACAAACTCCGGGCATCCTCTGTTTTTTCAGTGTTAATAACAGTTGATTTTGAAGGCTTGTCGATAGGTTTTGTCTATGGAGTTTTTGGCTGGGATTCCTAGAATCATGAACAGGTGTGGATAGAGCTCAAAGGAGATTCATTTTAGTTCCAACTTGCTCAAAGCAGGACCAGATTCCAAAGTTAAATCATCCAGCAGGGCTCTTGCTCAAGCGTTGAACCTTAAAACCTCTAAGAGAGATTCACCACCTCCCGAGGTAACCATCCAGATTTTTCACACTCTCTGAGTGAAAAAGTTTTTCTAATAGTCCATCTAACCCCTAGGCGCTTGGGACCATTACTCTTTGTTCTGTATTGTACACCAAGACGTTCTAGCTCTCCTCTTTGAATCCCTTTCAGGTATTGAAGCAGCTATCAAATCCCCTCATTTTTCTTCTGCAGACAAACATCCCAGTTTCCTTCAGCTCTCCTCATAGTATGTGCTCCAGCCCTAATCCTTTTTGAATATATATGATCACTATTACTCTTTCCAATTTTTCCATGACCTTGTCATGCATGAGCCCCCCTTGAACTTTGCGTCCAAAGATGGAATCAGCATGAATTCCCTAGCTTATATCCAGCTTAGAACTTGTAGTCCTGCCACCAACTAGGACTTTGGCATGCTGTACACTCTGGCACCCCAAACCTTCCATGGGACCCAAGCCAGACCCCGAGATCTAACCAGGAAAAGTAACCGTTTCCTCACTGTGCTCTCAGGTTTCCTCCTCCCTAGGTTACCTGGAGTCCTGTTGATTCAAATTCTGTTATCTTAAACAGAGGAATCCAGCTTCTCCCCTTCTTCCTCTTCCACAATTTCGGAGTGAGTGCAGTCCCTCCATGGGGTCTACCAATAACCAAAATCAATAGGTTCTAAAAAGAAACGTTTAATTGAAGAAAGAAAAAAGTAAACGTTGTCCTCTGTAATTAAGATCCAATGTACGGGTCCTTTCAGCTTATAGACTACTAGTGAAATCTCCCACCAGATACAATTTTTCCAGCAATACATTTTGCAAATAAGAAAAAAATAAGACTACACTTTCTAAATGGTACTTCTAAATTGAACAGAAGAGTGCTGTTTAGAAATTTTGGAAATCTGACGTGTACTGTCTGGCCCTCTCGAACCAGATGAGAACCGGCAACCCAAAAACACAACAAAAGGTCCCTAACCGAGATATTTGAAAGTATTTGTCTCCTTCTTGTCTCTAAGCAGTGTTTCAAGGTTTACTGCTAGTTAACCCTATTAGGTAAAAGAAACATTACCTTAACCCTCTGTTTTATGACAACTTTGATTGGGGCAGTAGCCCACTTGAGCCTGGAGGTACAACCTTCTCTTCCTCCACGTGCAGCTGCTCACAGAGTGTTGGTTTCTGATAAGAGCGCATCACTTGGGCCCACAGCATGTGGTTCTCGTTTGGAGTTGGGCTACTGTGTCCTGCGATCCAGTCCCAAGGTTCAGTGGTGTGACAGACCAACCCTTTCCATATCTCTGTTAAGGGGCTTCACTGAGGGGCTGAAGAAGGTCTGGGCAAACTGTAAGAAGGTATAGGCAGACCGGCTAGAGTTTTTCGTGCCCAGGTGGCACGTCATTCTCACACCGCGCATACGCGGCTCCGTGTGGAGCCGCCTGCCGCCTCCCCCGGCAAAATGCCACCCCCAAAAAATCCTGGCGCCCTAGGCGATTGCCTAGTTCGCCTCAGTGGAAGCACTGGCCCTGGGCATAGGGGTCTGGTCTCGTGGTTACTGCTAGTCTGGTGTCATAGAGTTAAGGATAGTAAAGAGGTGGTAGTCAGCAAACAGGAATCAGAATAATTTCTAGAGCTGGGATCAAAAAACAAGGGTCAGGGTCAGAGTCAGGCCAGGGTCAGAGATTGGAGATCAGAAAACTAGGTCTAGACCAAGCCAGAAGTCACAGTTGCCCTGACGGCTTTCTGGCACACTCTCCAGGGTTAAACAGTAAACATGGGCCAAATCTGAGTGCAGGGTACTCCCCTTCAAGCAGTACTTCCTGTGGCATCTAATCTCCAAAGTGCTCTTTAGCTGCAGCCTTGCATGGCCTCCTGGTGGTGATGTGGAGATGTAAATTATCCCAGGTTTCACAAACTCAGATTCTAGTCCCATGGACCCTTACATAAGGACATCTACAAGGAGTTTTAGATCTGTTAGGAACAAAAAGAAATCCTAATAATGATATAGGCACATTACTAGCTGCAGATGGTAAAATAATTAATGACAGAGAAAAGGCAAAAATGTTCAAGGTAGTATTTCAGTTATATATTTGGAAAGAAGCATGATGAAGTACTTATATCGTATGAGAACAATGACATACGTTCTAGTCTATTAGAAACAGAAGATCATGTTGGCCATCATATATTGAGGATAAATATTTTTAAATCAGCAGGCCTGAATAACTTGTACCCAAGAGTCCTAAAGAGTTGGGTGAGAAGCTCTCTGACCCGCTGATGTTAATTTTTAAATAAATCTTGGAATATTAGGGCAATTCCAGAAGACTGGAAGAGTGCTAATCTGCCAATATTCAGAAAAGGTTGGTGGAATGATTAGCTGGTATGGGGTTCAACTGACAAAGAATCAAAGGATAAAAATATAATACATGCCAGTCAACATGGTTTTATGAAAAATAAGTTTTGTCATATAAAAATTTCATTCTTTGACGAGAGTACAAGTTTGCTTGATAAAGGTAACTGTATAGATGTAATATTCTTCTACTTTAAGGTGTTTTGCATTTAGTCTTGCAATATTGTCAATGGGAATCATTATCAAAAAGGGAATTACTGTGCGGTTCTGCAGAGCCTAGTTCTAGGCTTGATGCTCTTCAACATTTTCAAATAATGATCTGGAAATAAATATAAAATCAATGCTGATAAAATCTGTAGCTGACACAAAGATTGGCAAAATGGTAAATAAGGATAGGGCAGTCATAATGAGCTATCTGGATCACTTGGTAAACTGGGCCTATTCAAACAACATGTGATTTAACATAGCCAAATGAAGATTTAAGAACAAGGAGTAAGGGGCATGACAACAGAATGGGAGACTGTATCCTGGAAAGCAATGACTCTGGAATGGATTTAGGGGTCATTGTGGACGAGCAACTCAAAATGAGTTCCCCATCTGATGCGGTGACAAAAAAGGCTAATGAAATCCTTGGATGTATAAACAAGGGAAGCAGCAGAGAATCCTGTGGCACCTTATAGACTAACAGACGTTTTGGAGCATGAGCTTTCGTGGGTGAATACCCACTTAATCAGATGCATGTAGTGGAAATTTCCAGGGGCGGGTATATATTCCACTACATGCATCTGACGAAGTGGGTATTCACCCACGAAAGCTCATGCTCCAAAACGTCTGTTAGTCTATAAGGTGCCACAGGATTCTCTGCTGCTTTTACAGATCCAGACTAACATGGCTACCCCTCTGATATTAAACAAGGGAAGTGATTTTACCTGTGTGTACAGCATTGGTGAGACCAATACTGGAATACTGTATTGGTCTCACCAATGCTGTAGAGGGGCTAGAAAAGAACCACAAATTGTAGAGGGGCTAGAAAAGAACCACAAATATTTGAATACTGGAGATTCATACATTCCAAAGCTAGAAGGAATCATTTTGATCATTTAGTTTGACCTGTTGTATACAGGCCATAGAACTTTCCCAAAATAATTCCTAGAGCATATCTTTTAGAATAACAGCCAATCTTGATTTAAAAGTTGTCAGTGATGGAGAATCTACCATGACCCTTAGTGAATTGATCTAATGGCTAAGTACGCTCAGTGTTAAAAACATATGCCTTGGTTCCAATCTAAATTTGTCTAGATTCACATTCTAGTGATTGGATCATGTTCTACCTTTTTCTGCTTGATTGAAAGGTTTGTTATTAAATATTTGTTCCTAATATAGCTATTTGTTCCTCATACAGCTAGCTGGGGGGGAGAGATAGCTCAGTGGTTTGAGCATTGGTCTGCTTAAAACCAGAGTTGTGCATTCAATCCTTGAAGGGGCCATCTAGGGCAAAAATCAGTATTTGGTCCTGCTAGTGAAGGTAGGGGGCTAGGCTCAATGACCTTTCAAGGTGCCTTCCAGTTCTATGAGATAGGTATATCTCCTATTATTTTTTTTTACTTATAGACTGTAATTAGGGCCAGCTCCAGGCACCATCTTAGCAAGCAGGTGCTTAGGGTGGCCTCTCTGGAGAGGGGTGGCACATCCAGGTATTCAGCAGCAATTTGGCAGAGGGTCCATCAAAGTGAAGGACCTCCCACTGAATTGCCACAGATCACGATCATGGCTGCTTTTTTCTTTTTTTTCTTTTTTTTTTTTTGGCTGTTTGGGGCAGCAAAACCCCTGGAGCCAGCCCTGACTGTCAAGTCATCCCTTAACCTTCATGTTGTTAAGCTAAATGATTGAGCTCCAAGTCTATCGCTCTAAATCAGATGAATTAAGAAAATGCCTTAGAGTGAGAAACTCAGATTGTTTAGATTATCAAAAAAAGATTCAGGTGACTTGATTAGTGTCTAAGTACATTCATAGTGTGAAAATACTGGGTACTAAAGGGCTCTGTAATATAAAAAGAACCAATAGCAGAAAATTGAAGCCAGACAAATTCAAATTAGAAATTAGGTACTATATTTAGCAGTGAGGGTAATTAACCATTGGAACAAGCAATCAAGTGACTGGGTGGATTCTCCATCTCTTCAAGTCAAGATGAAAGATACTCTTTAGCTCAACACAATTATTTTAATGATTTGGGTAGTAAGATTTTGAATCCTTAAATGTTACCGCAATGCTCATGTTGCTTCTGCACTGATGTCTAAAATGGAAAATGGATGAAAATAATCTTTGAAATCCTCTTAGACACTTCTCATTTTCCAACCAAAGTAGCAAATCAGAGCGATTAAAGTGGTTCCAGAAGAACCATGTTGAAAATAATTCATTACTAATCTAGGGAAATATCTTGAGAAAGACTAGGCTTTTACGCAGCATGTGATGATTTCTGGCAGGTCTGACCCTACTGGGGGGCAAAAGGAGCAGCTACATCCCCAAACAATCTTCAGGAGCCCCCAAATTATTTTTAGAGAGGCCAAGATATGTACAAACTTATCGAATATTAAGCTGTGGAAGTGACAATGATGGGGCTATATATTCCTATCTGTCTGCTAAGTCATTTTTGCAATTGACAACTCCATGTTTTCATGTTTGTTTTTTAAATAGCAACATCCAGGACCTCCAAAATACCCACTTGCCAGCCCAATAAGGAGACTCTAGAACCAGCCCTGATACCCAATAGAGAATAGATGATCAGCATCAAGAGAAAATTGCATCAGAGTCTCTCTACTGGCAAAATGTTCTGAAAAGGCTCATTGCCGTTGTGAGAATGCGTGCTACCCAGAACCTAGCACTCTTGGCACTTCAGATCAGCTATATGTGCCAAACAATGCAAACTTCCTTAAAATTGTGGAGCTGATGGCTGAGTTTGATGCTGTACTCCAGGAGCATCTAAGAAGAGTCACCACCCAAGAAATGTACACACATGACTGTCTTGGAAAACAATTCAAAATGAGATCATACAGTTACTGGCAACAAAAGTCAAACAGAAGATTGTGGCAGATCTGAAGTCAGCAAGATATTACTCTGTGATCCGACTGCACACCTACATCGCATTATGAACAAATGACTTTAATGGGCGTTTGTAACAAAACAGAACCTATGGAAACAATGTCCCCTACGCAGATGACGTCAAGAGCATTTGCTAGAATTAGTGACACGATCATGACAAGCAGGAGGTATGTAACAATGTGCCTTCTAAAACTGAAGATAATGGAATGCGCATAGCGACATGGAAGTCAGGGCTACGAGTAACTGTGCCAACTGAGAGGAAAGAACAGAGACTGCAGAAACACATACAAGAGATTAAACCCTCAACTTTTGTCCCATGCATTCTTATCATTGAACTTGGTGCAGTTATGCAGCATCACTCTGGTGAGGCTGCAAAATTTCTTAATTAAATCAAAACATCTATGTATTTTCTCTGCCATAACTCATCAATAAAATTTGGTGAAGCAACACTTGGGAACATCGCGACCTGAAACCACTGAGTGCCACATGATCGGAAGTGAGTGAGTGATAAAAGCCTATCAAACACAGAACGGAAGATAGATGTACTATAGTTGACCCATATGGAGGATATAAAGCTTATACAGGATGAGGAGCGTGCGGGATGAGACGAAGAGGGGGCGCGAGAAGAGATGAGAGGGTGGAAATGAATCACCAGAAACAACATAAGCTTCAAATTTTCTGCGTGCTTAGTTTGTGCCCATGACATACTGTTTGAAATAAATGTTGTAAGCAAGAAACTCAAGTTGTGACCTTGATATATACTGCGAGCAATTGGTAACAAACTTGGACTAAGCAAGTCATACCTACATCTTTACCAGTCAGATGCAGGATTCAAAACTTCTGAGAGTCACAGGTTGCAGAGAACTTCACATGAAGCTATTTTCCTACCCATTCAAGATACAAGGTCACCGAAGAGTAACATTTTGATTACAAGGCACAGGATAATCCCGTAGAGACCGCAACAACAGTTCACAAGTTGATCTTTTAACCATGCTAGTGATTGTTGCATACAGTCTATTGAGAACTTTTCATGGAAGCTCAAGGAACACAGCGTATTTGGGGATGTTGTCATGGATATTCCAAAACTCCTCACATACCTGAAGAACCACACCAGCAATGCAGGCCACTAGAGACAGTGTTGACACATAATGACATGCGCGATATTGATGCGAATGATTTAGATGATGAAGTGAAAGACCTTTCAAGATACATTTCAGCAGGATCAACTCTAAAGGCTGTTCTGGAATATATGTGAACAAATAAGATGACCACTCTCTTTCCAAATGCTTTTGCTGCTCTGCGCATACTTCTGACACTTCCTGTAACAGTTGCCAGTGGAGAACACAGCTTCTCGAAGCTGAAGTTAATAAAAACACATCTATGCTCCACAATGACACAGGAGAGTCTGGTCGACCTTGCAATCATCTCAATAGAGCATGAGGTGGCCCAGACTGTTGACCTTTAGGAAGTAGTTCAAATCTTTGCAACCAAGAAGGCACGGAAAGCACCACTTTGATTATTCAAACAGATAAAAATGCCAGTGTTTACTATGGAGACAAGAAAAGTTATATTTGCTCTTCAGGCATTTGAAAGTTAAGTGTTACTTGAAATTTTTGAACAAGGCATTTTAAGTTGTTAGTTCTCCTTTATTGGGGTACGTAGCAGAGCAGTACCATGAGAGGAGTAGAACAGGAAGAAGGCAGAATTGAGACCTTTCAAAGTTTTGGCCCAAGCAAGGGGGCATGAGGGCATCATTTGAGCTCCCTGCCTCAGGTGCCAAAATGTTGTGGGCCGCCCCTGGCTAGATGGACCTTTGATCTGAGCCAGTATGGCCATTGTTATGTCAAGCATACTGACAAGCGGATCTGGGAAGCATGTGTGATGGCTTTAAATATACTTCTTTCTACCTCTGAAGATGGCAATTGTCTGCCCTGTATTCAGACAAAGTGTCTGTCCTAGGAGAAGTCTGCAAAAATCACACGTCTCCTAAACTGAATTCTTCAATATATGAAAATAGGGTAATGACAATATCTACCCACCAGATAGTTAAAGACTTGGAACTTCTGTATATTACCCCACTACCACTGTTTCCTGTTCCTTGGGATTCAAAGTGACTAAGAAAAGCCCAGTAATCTATTTAGTTAATGGACCAAATTTTATTCTTGCTGTTACATTGTGTAATTGATGGAACTAGAAACAGAATGTTACTGTTATCTTACATATTAGCTTTACATACACTTAAAACTGAAGATGTTATGATTAAAAACAATAGGTAAATTGCATCCAAATTACTTTTTTTGAATAGCTACACTGGTTATAAATTTTACACCTGCTTCCATAACTTCTTCACACAACTTCAGATTCAAGCTTTTCATTTTAGCTCAATACCTCATTTATGTCAGCAATTGATCAACAGATTTTGATACCTTTTTTTTTAGAGACTGCTGGAAGGATGTTTGTCTATTTTGTTTATCACTCCTGAAACCCAGCTATGATTCACTAGTTCAGCATTCTTTATATTGTATTAGACTTTTAAGACATTGCGGTAGGAATACATACGATGCTGAATGGTACAGTATACTCTTTATACTTCTATATAACAAATATATTAGTAATCTATTTTAAGAGCAAGAGCAAGCAGCTCTCCAATTCCAATCCTGATTCACTCTGGTCTTGGTTAGCCCAATTTATCTTCTTGCCTCAGGTTTCTCAGACTGTAAAGTAAAGGTAGTATCCTACTGGACAGCATTGTCCAGAGGATTTTATAGTTCGGTATAAAGAAGAAACATCTGCATAACTGCTAAATACAATAGCCAATATTTTCAAAAGTTAGTTATAAAGCTAATCTCCCAAATCCATCTGATAATGTGACTTGATTTTCAAAACTGCTTAGCACCAAACAGTTCTCATGGATCTCTGATGTTCCCCATTTTAAAAATTTTGTCTCATTCTGCTTAATGAGCAAACTTAGCTATCAGAAAATAAAACTCTGACATTGTTTACACAAACTGCACTTACATTTATGTGCATTAAGAATGAACTGCAGCTGCACATTTTTCCTGTAAAAGGGAGACAACCCTTCTGAAAATTTACCCCTTACATTAAGGCATTGTTATATCACAGGGGTCGGCTAGCTTCGGCATGCAGCCATCAGGGTAATCCACTGGCGGGCCGTGAGATATTTTGTTTACATTGACTGTCCACAGGCATGGCCCCCCACAGCTCCCAGTGTCCGCAGTTCACTGTTCCCAGCCAATGAGAGCTGCAGGCAGCAGCAGCCAGCATGTCCCTGCATCCTGCACCACTTTTCCTGCAGCTCCCATTGGCCGGGAATGATAAACCAAAGCCACTGGGAGCTGCAGGAGCCGTGCCTGCAGATGGTGAATGTAAACAAAATGTCTCACGACCCGCGAGTGAATTACCCTGATGGGCCACATGTCCAAGGTTGCTGACCCCTGTTATATGAAGACTAGTGCCATTTGCTATGATCAGAAAAGTGCTCACACTAAACCAGCACCTTTCTACTCTGATCTTCTCCATACGTGCTGGGTCATATGTATTTTGTTTACTGCCCTCTCCTATTAGTGCTAGTGTTGCTAATTCTTGTGATGTTTGGTGGTAGTCTTCAAGCTGCTGGAACTGTATGAATATATGAGAACCTCAGCTTTCTTCGAAAAATCAGAGCTTCTAGCTCTCATGGTTGGAGAGAAACATTTAAAACTGTGAACGTTAGAAGACTTGAAAACTAGAAGGAAAATACAAACCCATAGTTATTTATAATCTCATGATCTGGGGGGGGCGGGGGGCTGACTCATTTTCAAATGCTTGAGGTTGGCAATGATGTAGTGTGCAAGAGAGGCAACACAGCTGTGAGAAAGGGAGAAATCATTTCCGGTCTTGTTCATCAGAAGAACTGTTGTCATCTGCCTGAATGCAAAATCTTTAGTGCTGGTGCTGAACGGGCCAAAAAGAATTGGCTGTCAGATTGTAGGTCTTTCTGCATCAAGCAAGGGGTGTGCTTAAGTTTACTACTGGTGTTCAGTGTTTTCCAAGATATCGTTAATGCCCTTGGGAGCCAGTGATTAGGGTCCTAGTTTGGGATTTGAGAGATCCAGGTTCATTTCCCTGCTATTTGGAAAGTCTGACCAGGCACCTATCTGCCTCTTTAGGGGCTTAAAATACATTTAAAAATCTGACCTTTAGTGACTTTGTGTCTCCACTTTCTATGGTGAAAAAGGAAATACTACTTCACAGGATTGTAGCAGGGATAACTACATTAAAGAATAGGAGGCATTCACAGACTATGGTGATGGGAGCCATATAAGTACTCAAAATAAGCAGGGAGATTCATTGAGCTGGAATCAAGGAAGATGAGGTGGTGTGCTCATTAGTACTTTCACTTTCCACAAGCTGAAATAGTATGGAAGAGACCTGCTGCTGTATTACTTCCAGCATTTTAAATGGCCTCATGGAATTAGGTGGGTGGAAACTCAAGGGGGGAGGGGGGAACAGCCAAATAACTCAAGCCTCTTGGAATTTGTTAGCTGAGTTTTGTATGTAAATGCATGGTCCAAATAAAAAAGTTTAATATTAATTGATCCTACCTTTCTTGCCATTTTTCACCACTACACAATGTTAAACACAAAGATTGCCAGTTCAGTTGATATAATGTTGTACAGATAAAATCTAAATCATAGTACTATGTTTTGAGTAAAGCAATTTTCCTCTCTCAGCTGACAAAATGAGGAGGTTGTGGTGGGTGGGGAATTGGATAGTCAAAAGAAGGGCACATCATATTTCAAATCTTCAATGAAGAATTGGTTGCAGCAAAAGGAAATGCCTCCAGCAAAGAGCACAAGCAGAAAACATGCTGATTATTTACACCTCGCATACCCCTAGACCCAGTGCTTAATTTGTGCCACGGCACCTGTAAGCTTGACAGTTCTCAGGCCTGGATCCTGACCAGCAGCCACCAGTCTCCAGTCCTCCAGCTCTGCAGGCAGCGCCACCACCATGATGCCACTTTTACTTTTGCGCTGCTAGTGGTGGCGGCATTGCCTTCAAAGCTGGGTGTCTGGCCAGCGGATGCTGCTCTCCAGCTGCCAGCTTGAGCCCTGGCACCTCTTTCATTACAAATTAAGCACAACCTGGGCCTCTTCCAGCCATGTGTTGGGACTTCACTGTATTGTGCATTAAACTTCAAGCAATATATAGTTTGATACCAATGAAGGACTGGGAAAGCTGATAAAATTCTTGAATACCCACATTTTATTAATATACAAGTTTCATATAAAAAAGGGTAGGGGAGGAGTGTCCAGTGAGAGGTTATCCAATACCAAGCTGCTGATTTCTGAGTCTGAAGTAAGGAGTGCTCAGTTTCCGTTCTTTTTCTTGGAAGCTTCAGCAGGGCAGAATTTCATAGAACTGACCCTGTCTTACTTTAGCCATCTCCCTCATGTCTGTTGAACGAGTCTCCCCAATGAAGTGAGCAATTTCAGGAGATCTGCTAGCAGGAAATTCCTTTCAGCAGAGTTGTCAGCAATGGAATGATTTGTCAAAATATCCTCCCAGAGGATTTCATGGGCAGGAACTCTGTATCAGTGGATTTGAGAAACTTTTGGGCTTGTACTTGCACAAGACCTGTAATCGCACCTCAGGTTATATACAAGGTCATCTTCAGACATTCATTTGTATGGCACCCTAAGTAGGCTCAACACATCAAATACAGGCCTTCCAGTTCGACAATACATACATATATTACATATAAGAATCAACTTTATCTATCAGACACACTGTAATTTGTAAATTGAATTAAATTCATTGTTAACCAAGGACATTCTCTTCTGTCACATACTTACATAAACTTCTTATTCAAGTTGCATAGCCTTTATTCAAACAAGCTGAATTTTTAGGATTATTTCTCTGTCAGAAAACCCATTGTATCCTGAATCTAAATGGTAAAATTAGGATTAAAAATAGAATGTGATTTTTTTTTAGCTTTCCACATGCAGCAGCCACAATCTCACCTAAGGGGTTTGCTGATGTTCTACTACATACTAGAAGCTCAGATCAGCAATGATTCCTGACAGCCAGCAACCTTGCAAATAAAAGGCCTTCAGACATGGAGAATAAGTCCATCATGGGCTATTGGTCAATGCGGTCAGGGATGTGACCCCATTCTCTGGGTGTCCCTAAACCTCCAGCTGCCAGAAGCTGGGACTGGATGACAGAGAATAGGTCACTCAAAATAGCCCTGTTCTGTTCATTCCTTCTAAAGTATCTGGCACTGGCCACCAGAGTTCCCTCTAATTTTTCACTCACATGGGTGGAATGAATTTTCTTATGTGCACCAATATGGAGGAGATGTGTAACACATCACCTTCATATTGTGCACATAACAAAATTCATGTGGTGGAGGTGGAGCCGAGGGATTTGGAGTGTAGGAGGGGGCTTATGGCTGGGGCAGAGAGTTGGGGTGCATGGCTGGGAGTGTGGGCTCTGAGGTGGGACTGGGGATGAGAGGTTTGGGGTGCAGAAGGGTGCTCCGGGGCTACAGCAGGGAGAGAGAATGCCCCCCAGGTCTCTCTAGCTGCAGCAGCACCTGGGCTTGGGGGGAGAGGCACCTCTCCCCACCGCGACAGCTCCAGGGATAGGTGCTCCTCCCACAGTTGCAGCAGGTCTGGGCCAGGACTGGGTTTGGGCTGGGGGAAGGGGCACCCCCACCCCAGCTGCAGCAGATTGGGGGCTGGGCTAGGCTGGGGCTGGAGGAGGGGTCCCTCTCCCCCTGCCACAGCATGTCCCTGTTCGCCTCTATGGTGCTAAATAGGCTGCTGCACAGCTGTGCAACTGCACAGCTTACAGGGAACTTAGCTGGCCACTGTCAGAGACAAGATACAGGGCTAGATGGACCACTAGTCTGACCCAATATGGCCATGTCATATTGTAAACACTGTTGTTTTTAAAAAATCATTGTGGACCTTAAATGAAGAAGCTTTTCAAAATGTTTGTGGAAGAAGGGTTCTCATAAAGGGATTCTGAAGTGAAAATCAAAGACTCCATAAGGTAGAATAGTATTGCTGAAATAGATTCTGTCTGCATCTGTCTCAGGGTGATTCCCAATACACTAGGACCCCATTTAGAGTGAGACCGATGTGGACCATAACAAGTACAGAGCTGTTAGGCTATTTTCTTAATTCTTGAAACTGAAACGTACTCTGGCGAGGGAATATGCAAGCAGAGTTCCAAAACTGAAAATTGTACCTGCCACTGAGTAGACCAGTAAGATCAGTTTACCTTTAAAAGAGAGCTCATCATGCTGGAGGGGCCATAACCCAGCTTCAAGGAAATGACTGGAGAAAGCCAGAGGGAAAGCCTACCATCTTCTGAAGTTTGTCCAGGACAAAGAAGGATAATGTTATAATAAGATGGGGAACTGATGCTCCTCTAAAAAATACCTGCACAGAGAGAATTCTGAAAGAAGCCATGTAGCAAAAGCCAGTCAGCATTGTTAACCTGGAGGGAATACAAGAACCCCTATGAAATGAGAATGTCATACTGATCCTGTCAAAAGTTGGAGGCAGTACTGCAATCCAGAGGGAAAGACAGAAGTCCTGTGAAGTCAGACAACAAATAAAAGAAAAATGGTAGAAATCAGCTGGACAGAACTAGACAAAGTGAACCAGTCAGTCTACATGTCCTAACTGATGCTATACAAGACCCAGAAGTTCCACATAAGAGCAAGCTCTTAGAGAAGATCAAGAGACAGAACTAACCAGAGGGAGCACTTGCGGAAGAAAGCAGTTCAGTGCTCAGAGAAAGCAAATGACATACAAAGAGAAATTGAAAAAGTAAATTTACTGCTTTACTGAGCTCTGCATGCCTAGGCACTTATACTGTGCCCATCACAGGGTTATGTAACGTCACTCAATATCTGTCTCATCTCTGAGTTGAATTGCTGCTCTTAACAAACCTCTTTTCTGAATTGTTCCATTTCTTTGTGGATCCTTAAATAATATGGTCTGATTATTTAAGTTGAAAAATTATTCCCTGTAACCATAAAAAAAACAAGTATTGGTTTTGGAAACAATACAAGGAGTTGCGTGTTTTAAAAAAATAAAATAAAAATGAAAGCTATCAGTTCATCACTGATAAACAATTGTATTGTAACAAACTAACATTAATATAACCAGAAAAAACAATTATGCTATATCTTATTCATATAGCTCCTTTAATTATCAGATGCTTGAACTGAAAATTGTAGGACTAAACCTGCAGACCTTGTTCTAGCAGAATTCCCATTGGCTCAAACCTTATCTCTTCGTCACCATTGAAATGCAGTCATCCTTGCCGTGAGAAAAGATTAAGTAGGGTACATCATAGGATAGAAGGGGTTTTGGCTGAAGAAGCTAGTGCAAACCCCCTTATTAGAAAAATGCTATTGTGATCATTGTGCCTGCTTCATACTTTATGAATAAGGCTGCAAATCTTCCACAGAGGTCACGGATTCCATGACTTTCTGGGCCTCCTGGAGCGGCTGGTGTGGCTGACCTCAGGGCTGCCTGAACAGTTGGAACAGCCCGAGGGTCAGCTGCACTGGCCACTGCTTGGGTGGCCCCAGGCAGCTGGTCCCAGGTACTGCCCCAGAGCAGCGGTCCAGGAGCAGCAGCAGTGCCCTGGGACCCACCCAGTAGCAGCAGTGGGGCCCTTGGCTGCCCCCAACCTAGAGCAGCTGTGGCGGTGGCACCCTGAGCCACTCCTTCCCAGCAGCCGAAGTGGGGCCCTGGGCTGCCCACTGCCCAGAGTAGCAGTGGCGGTGGGGCCCCAGGCTGCCTGAAGCAGCAGCAACAGTAGGGCCCAGACCTCCCGGAGCAGGAGCAGCAGCATCCCCTGGAAAAAAAAAACCCCACACAGAAAGCAGCAGCATCTGTGGGAGCACTCCTCCCCCACAGCACCTAAGATTTAGTCACAGGTATTTTTAGTAAAAGTCATAGACAGGTCATGGACGATGACTTTTTGGTTATTGCCCATGACCTTTCCATGACTTACTAAAAATACCCATGAGTAAATCGTAGCCTTATTTATGAAATTAGACTTTACATATTCAAGTCAATGTAATTATTGCATTGTTACCAAATGACGCACACAACATATGGCCTCTTCAGAGCCCTAACCTAGGCTAAGTGTAACAGTCTTACTATCCCAGAGCACCCATTCCTGGTCATGTTTATCTTCTGTAGTGGGATGCTTGGCCCTCTGGAGTTCCGTTGCTTCTAGGGCATCCATGTCCTTGAAGTTCCAAATAAAGTCCTTAATAAGCACTAAAACACCAATATTTAACTCATGTCTTCAGCCCTGGTTGTGGGAAGGTGCATCCACTCTGGCAGACATGAGCTCTCTGTCCATGTTATGTACACACTGACTTACAGGACTTCTTCTGTTGAGGTCCTTTAAGGCTCATCACTGGAGCTAGTGCTCCCCTGAAGATTGTCAGAGTTCCTTTCTTGGGAAAGGATCCCAGGCCTGGTCTTCTCCATTTTTACTCCCCTTTCACATACCACATTCTCCCCAGGTGTAGCTAGTAAGGTCAGTTAAGCACTTCAGGAGTACCAGGTGAGTTACCAGAACACTCCAACTCCTTTTAACCCCTTGTCATAAACAGATAGTAGGAGTTAATAGAACAGAAGTACTTTATATCTCTTTTGACTGTAAAGGGTTAACAAGTTCAGTAAGCCTGGCTGTCACCTGACCAGAGAACCAATCAGG
>NC_133771.1:21786193-21824611 GCF_003597395.2 Chelonoidis abingdonii
ATAAGTTTGAAGTACAGACAGTACAGAGCCAATATTCATAACTTCAACTACAAAAATGATATATGCATACAGACAGCATAATCATAACCAGCAACCTATAACCTGGTTTTAGACACCTCATTTGACCCCCTTTATACAAGATTTGTTGCCACTACAGAACTTTGGTTGCAACCATGTTCTATATCGTCCCAGATTATGTCAATAATGTCACAACCAGGATATAGGCTGCCTGTGTACACTGAGTTTTTGGCCTCAGGAGAGAAGTAGCAGGGTCAGAATCAAGCAGGATCAGGCTACCAGGAAGTCAGGGTCAAGCACCAAGTTGCAGGCAGCAGGCAAATAGAGTCAGGGACAAACCAGGATCAGAACCCAGAGTCTAAGCTCTACTGCAAAGCAAGATCTGGAGTAGAAGCAAGCAGGCAGTCTGCATTATTGCTCAGACATGACCACTCTCTGGCTTTCTGGTTTATATACCAGCATAAGCGAATCAGTGGGCCATGCAAGCGCCACCACTGAGGCCCTGCTGGGTGGTACTTCCTGCAGAGCCTAGTTTCACAGGGTCTTCCAGCAGAAATCCACTCTAGGCTTCCAGTGGTAATGCAGAAGTGTCCACTTCTCCTCCCCTCCTTATAGCTTAGAGTTCTAGTCTTGATCTTAAGGGAATCTTAAGGGAAAAAATGTTGTCCTAGTCAGTCACATGACTGATTGGGTGAATAGAAGTGTTTGGAACATATCTAGTTTTTCAACAGTATAGAATTTCAGTGTGACACAGGCAGGGATCAGGATTAGAGCCAGAATGGTTGCCAGGAGCTTTACCTTCCTGTGTCCATGCAGAGTCACCACAATAACAGTCCGTGAATACAAAAATTTATAACATGAGCAAAGTTAAGCAGCACATGTTCTCAGGATGAACTCCATGGGTGAAATTCACCATTGTGCAGAGGTTCAACATAAAGCTTATTCAACACTTAAGCATTCAAAGTGTGACTTAAGCAATGCTTGGGTCTTGTGCTGGCCCTCCAAGTAGAGGTCATGTCAGCACCTGAGCTCAAACCTGCACTTAATCAGAACATCTCTGATGAGAACTCCTGATTGTGGGGAGCACTTCTGCCCACACCCGAACGTGATTTATGGTTTCAATCTCACAGTATGATCCTCATTGTTCAGTTTTAGATAACAATGTGTTGGGGCAGAGAAGAAAATAATCACTATTTGGATAGTTCTCAAACCTGTTTAAAAGTAGAGTTGTTTTCAAGATATGCAGTAATTCAATGTCCTATTTCATTCTGTAGTTCTCAGTTATTAAATACAGAGCAGTTAAAGTGTGAGTTATTCCAGTGCATGCAGCTGCATGAACAGTCATCTCCAGATATGTTTTATGCTGCTGGGTGCTTTGAAGAACCAAATGTCTCTCCAGTAAGTTTTACCAGCTATTTTCTCATGTGTTTAGTCAGTTCTAGCTAATTCTGTCTGTTGCTCTCCATGTATGTGCACTTTTTTTCCTTATCTATGCTGTTTTAAAACTTATTTCCACTCATCTATGGGGCAAGATTAACAAAGACACTGCCATCTGTTCCTAGACAGAGTTTTCTGTCATACAAATGTTGACATATAAAGGGTATTTTATATTTTAGTTGGACAATAATTGTGCTTTCTTTGGATTAAATATTTTAAACTGAACTATGAAAATAAAGTTAAATATATAGGTCACAGCAATTATTGCATTATTTACATTGCTAAACTACAAACACACAGCCTATGGCCCCCAGGGCCCTGGCCAGAAGAACCCATCTCCCATAGATTTATTTGGTGCTTTGAGATACTACCAACAAACTTCTAAAACTTTTCTGTATGCCACTGTGCCTGTGGTTCATTGCCAGGAAAAATATTCAAGGCCTATTTGTTTGGACGCTAATATTTCTCAAGCTTTCCTTGGTATCTGAGCACATAAAACGTACATATTTAGGGCCTGGTCCCAGTGAAGTAATGCAAAACACTTAACAAACAGGATTGAATCCTTAAATAACTACACTGTTTTCATAGCATAAATTTTGTTCTATCGTTGTGCTAAATAAATGTGTTCGTTTTGGAACTAATCCAATAAAGCACTTAAGCATGTGATTAACTTTAAGCATGTGAATAGTATTACTGGTTTCAATGGAACTATTCACACTTAGATGTAAGCTGTTTTGGCAAGGACCATCTTTTTGTTCTGTATTTGTGGAGCCCCTGTGGATCAGAGCTTTAAATATTTAAAAATGACAAGCAAATGAAAGTGATATAACATATATGAAAGTTCAAAATCCCCTAACTTTCATTTCAAAATTCCTGGAGTTAACTTTAACTTCATATTAATGTAGAAAAACACACTAAAATATTGTTAGTGCCATTATTTGTATAACATGAAATACTCATTTCAATGCATACTTGTGGTGTAGTCACCTATTGATACTGTGTAGAGAAAGCTAATTGTCACTGCGTCAAATTCTGTTTGCTCCACAATGATGTGTAATAAGAGGTCATTCCCACTTAATGTTTCCTTTTCTTATTTTAAATTTCTGAATTTTTGTCCTGTGAAGAGTTTTGGCTTTATATAATTCCTGCACATTCCATTACTGGGACTGTCAGACTTGTGTTGGGAAATTGAGGCAATATATTTTTTAATCTTTCCGCTGCCTCTAGGACAGGGATTGGCAACCTTTGGCACGCAGTCCTTCAAGGAAATCCAGTGGCGGGCCGGGCCAGCCTGTTTACCTGCAGCGTTTGCAGGTTAGGCCGATCACAGCACCCACTGGCTGCAGTTTGCTGTTTCAGGCCAATGGGGGCTGCAAGAAGCAGCGTGGGCTGAGGAATGTGCTGGCTGCCACTTCCCACAGCCCCCATTGGCCTGGAACAGTGAACTGCAGCCAGTGGGAGCTGCGATCGGCTGAACCTGCGGACGTTACAGTTAAATTTTGAGCAATGGTATGCACAGGTAGACTTTTTCAAATAGATTTGTGTTCTGTAACAGATGCCATTCATTATCAGTAGAGAGACAAGATGGGGTGAGGTAATATCTTTTATTGAACCAACTTCTGTTTTTGAGAGAGACAAGCTTTTGAGCTACAAGGAATTCTTCTTCAGGTCTCAGAAAAGTACTCAGAGTGCCACGCCTCCATACAAGATTGAATAGATAGTTTAGCATAAGTAAGGGACCATTCAAGGTGAAGTGGCCCATTAACACTGCTGTAGTCATAGGACAAAAAGGAGGGTTTGCGGGATATGGATTATGGACTGTTGTAATAAACCATAAATCCAGTGTCTTCATTAAGACCATGATTTTTAATGTCTAGCAAAATCATGAATTTAAGCTTCCAGGATCATCTTTTGAAAGTGTTGAGCAGGTTTCCTTTGATAATGAGAACTGATAGGTCAGATATAGAGTGATCACTTTGTGAAAGGTTTTCACCCACAGGTGTGTCATAAACAGATAGCTAAGGGTTAATGTCTCTTTCACTTGGAAAGGGTTAACAAACAACACCTGACCAGAGGACCAATCAGGAAACAAGATACTTTTAAATCTCGGGGAAAGGGAAACCTTTGTTTGTAGTTTTGGTTTTGCCTTGTGTCTCTAGGCTCTGAGGGTGACCAAACGTCTCTACAGGCTCTCTAACTTCTGTTCCAATTGTAAGTACAGGTAGAAAGCAGATAGTCTTTTTTTATTTGGTTTCCCTTTATGGCAAATGTGGTCGTTGTGCTGGATACTGTTACATTGTAAATTTTTTCTGGATAAGGCTGTTTATCCATTTTTTTTATAAGCTAAAAGACCCTGTAATATTTCATCTTGATATCAGAGACAATTTTTTATGTTTTTTCCCTTCTTTTATTAAAAGTTCCGCTTTTTAGAATCTAATGATCTTTGGTTATCTTGTAAAGACTCCAGGGAGAGGGAGTCCTCACCTCACACAGGGATTTGTGGGGGAGAAAGGAATAGGAGGGGGAGGGATGGTTATTCCCTTGTGTGAGACCATTGGAATCTGGGTCTGGTGGTCCCAGGGAATGGTTTTGGGGAGAGACCAGAGCTTCAGGGGCTCTACCCTATAGTGTTTTTTTTTTTTTTTGTTTTGGATATGGTGGCAGCACTTACAGATCTATAAGCTGGAATTAAGCCTTATGAGGATCCACTGCCGTATACCCATATTTGGGACTCTAAGGTTCAGATTGGGGGAATTATACCTTGACAGTAGGTGACATGGGTATTTGTCTTTGATCATGTTCTTTTTTAAGTTCATCAAGAATATAGTGATGTTATTTTAAACTCCACATAGTTATTGGACATTTAGTGGACTCGGAATGAGGAAACCATTGTAATAAATCCTCCTGTCCCAAACCGTGGAAACTTTTAGTCGTCCAAATCGGGCTTTATTGAAACTCCCCCAAGCTCACTACCAGCTTGGATACTTCTCGCTGCCACAGGTCTAGAATATAGGGCCTGACCCCCTTTCCTCTCTCTGTTCCCACACCCTCCTTTGGGGACCTCCCACGACCAGACCCTGGGTCCTCTCTCTCTCTCTCCCCAGCGTCCCCCCCTTCCTGTTCGCCGTGCAATGCTATATCTCACATCCTTGAATACAGAGCCGGAGAGGTAATCTAGCTTCCCCGAGGCTAGGCATCACCTAGTCAGCTTCACACAAGAGATGCCCCCTCCCTTGTCCTGCCAGCTTTTCTCGCGCCTGGGACACAATAGGAAGGTGAGACACAGAGTTGGGGCTTTCCTCCCCTCTCCTCACTAGGAAAAGAAACTCCACAAGGTTAAGAAAGAAAACTTTATAGAAAAGAAAAGAAAGAAAATATAAAACAATATCTTGCACTTAAAGAAAACTTCAATACAGGCCTCTTGCTTATAAGAAAATTGAAACACAGTCCGATTTTAAAAGATAGCCTGATAAACCAGCCAACAAATCAACATACCATGGCACTACAAACCAAAGCCATCATAGCGATTAGTTGCGTCGCTTGTACGGCACCGAATGTTAGGGAAACTTTGAGATAAGATGGATGTTAGGGCCATGCTCTGTTCCCTCACGAGCCGAGGAAACAAAAAAAGGCACAGCAATCCCCTCTGTACATTACAACACGAAGCTCTTCATAGCCGAATTATTGCTTTCCTTTGTACCCACAGATGTTTTAGGAGAATATTGAGATAGAGGGAGATAGAAAGAAACTTGTTTACCCATAGCCGAGAAAACAACAAAGACCCCGAGTATACAAATTCCCGCCCCTGACTTTAAACAATCCAGTTCTCTGATTGGTCTTCTGGTCAGGTGTTTGGTTCCCCTTTACAGGCAAAAGAAAATTAACCCTTACCTTACCTATCTACTTATGACACACCACATGTTGTGATAGGCAGGTGTAGGACCCACGAACCTTGAAAGGTGTGTTGTGGGGGTCGTTGATCATTGTAGCAGTGGAGATATGCTTGCAGGTTTTTCATCTTTTGTTCTGGCCACTTTGAGTTGGTGTGTTGTGGTCTATGGGGAGCCTGCTTCTGATGTTGGAGAGGCTGTGGAGTTGTTTGAGGCTACCCATTTGAACCCAAAGGAAGTTCAGGAAATATTTCTTTCAGGATGGGATCTCCACTGAATATGTGTTGTAGCTGTGTATTGTACAGTGTAGATGTACGCTATATGGGTTCCACT
Source organism: Chelonoidis abingdonii (assembly GCF_003597395.2). Lineage (NCBI taxonomy): Eukaryota > Metazoa > Chordata > Testudines > Testudinidae > Chelonoidis > Chelonoidis abingdonii. Next base: position 21,791,872 of record NC_133771.1, read on the forward strand.
GTGGTAGATGACAGCTAGGGGTGTATAGTCAGAAGGGGTTTTATTTTTGTATTGAAGCAGTGTTACCCTAAAATCTAAGATGCCAATTAAATGAGCCTACAATAACCCCTTCAATTTAGAAAGAGGTAACAAGGTTGTGGCCGGCTCTCAAGGAACTGCCAGGTATGACCAGGGGGCTTGTCTCTGACCCGCAGAGGGCTCCCAGAGCAAGCTAGTCTTGCTAACCCCTGAAAGGACATGGATCCAGCCTTCTGCTCAAGGGTAGACACACAGAAGCAGAAATGCTTAAAAAAAATTATTTATTTAAAAGAAATAGGAAGTTACACTAATTTTAGTAAAGAAAGAATATATCAAAGGTAGGAAAGAATTTATATAGCACAATAAAACACAATAGAATTACATAGAGTGAAAGGCCTACCAAAATAAAGAAACAGCCTATATAGCATTTAAATCATACGTAGACCATATGACAATTACAATGCAATAGGCATATAGAGATCTGGCATAGGCAAAAGGAATGTAGTATGCCTAACCTCTGTATACACAATACTATTACATTGTTACAGATTTAAAGGAATCTTAACACTAACATTCACTACTTAACATTAATACTTAATATCTAACAGTAACTATTTACATTAACATCCTGTGAGGGCTGATCAGGCTGTCACAGAATGGGTAGGGGAGATCTCACTCAAACACAGGCATCCAGCTTTTTTGATAGGCAAAATCCACACATTCCTTAATCATAGATGGAGAATTACATTTACTTCTGCCAGCCTTGAATACTTCTTAAACCCTTAAGGTCCTTCTGCTACAATCGAGTCAGTGTCAGAGGCATTATTTTTTTTCTCTGGCTGCTGCCAAAGCTGGTTCTGGCAGGCAGCTTGAGGGAATGATGGTTGCCCTCCAGCAGCAGGTAAAGAGTTGCTGCTGGCAGAAGCTGCTGGCTTGACGCTTCTTCCAGGCAGTGGTCCTTCAGAACCCCACTGCAACTCCCACCCAAAGTCTCACAAGAGTCCACCCTAAATCTGGTTAAAACCCTCTTCTTTCCCTGTAGATGTTTTTGAGAAGGCTCCTTTTCTTCAGAGAAGTCTCACAGCTTCCGTTCTTTTTAAAGACCCCAAACCCACTACAAGTGCAGCCTGCTGGCTGTCACGTTTATATACAATTTCCAGCCTACTCAGTTGTCTCTGATTGGTCACCTTTCAGTGGTGTGACTTTCTCTCAGTCTCTGATTGGTTGGTCTTTCAATGGGGTGATATTCTCTGAGCCAATCAGCTCCCAGCTACCTAGCTCACATGTACCTACATGTGCTTGGTGACACATATCTACATGTCTCTTCATCTGTTATGATGCCATCTTGGCTTCTAGGAGTTTCTAGAAGGTCCTAGAAAGTTCTAGAAGATCCTTCCCCACTCCTGTGTCATCCTTTTATATGCCATTTTGATTCACTAGACTGAATTTTCTAAATTTAAACTATCATTAATTTCTACCTAACCAAAGCCTCAATTTTACAGCTAATTACTGTTCCATACAAAACAAAGTTAGATACTGTCATCATCTTAATTTTTTCAAATTGAGATATGTATTTTATGATTTTTAAACCCTTTTTTGATGCTTTTCTCTGTAAGATGCTGTCAGATTTTTCAGAGCATAGCTTCATAGGACTGAAAGGGATTGTGAGAAGTCATCTAGCCCAGTCCCCTGCACTCATGGCAGGACTACGTATTATCCAGACCATTACTAACAGGTGTTTGTCTAACCTACTCTTAAAAATCTCCAATGATGGAGATTCCACAACCTCCCTAGGCAATTTATTCCAGTGCCTAAACAGGCTGACAATTAGGAAGTTTTTCCTTATGTCCTACCTAAAGCTCCTTTTCAGCTATTTATGCCCATTCCTTCTTTTCCTATTCTCAAGGTTAAGAAGAACAATTCTTCTCCTTCCTCCTTGCAGCAACCTTTTATATTCTTGAAAACTGTTATCACATCCCCTCTGTCTTCTCCTTTCCATACTAAACAAATTTAATTTTTTCAATCTTCCCTCATGGGTCATGTTTTCTAGACCTCTAACCATTTTTGTTACATTTCTCTGGACTTTCTCCAATTTGTCCACATCTTTCCTGAAATGTGACACTCAGAACTGGACACAATACTCCAGCTGAGGACTAATCAGTGTGGAGTAAGCAGAAGAATTACTTCTTGTGTCTTGCTTACACAACTCCTAATACATCCCAGAATGATGTTCACTTTTTTTGCAGTAGTCATATACTATTGATTCATATTTAGCGTGTGGTCTGCTATGACCCCCAGATCCCTTTCTGCAGTACTCTTTCCTAGGTAGTTATTTCCCATTTTGTATGTGTGCAACTGATTGTTCCTTCCTAAATGCAGTACTTTGCATTTGTCATTATTGATTTTCATCCTATTTACTTCAGACAATTTCTCCAGTTTGTCCAGAGCATTTTGAATTTTAATCCTATCTGCCAAAGCACTTGCGACTCCTCCAAGTTTGGAATCATCTAAAAACTTTATGTGTACTCTCTATTAGCTAAATCGTTGATGAAGATATAGAACAGAACTGGACCCAGAACTGATCCCTGTGGGACCCCACTCATTATGCCCTTCCCACATGACTGAAAACCACTGATAACCACTCTCTGGGAATGGTTTTCCAACCAGTCATGCACCCACCTTATAGTAGCTCCTTCTAGGTTGCATTTCCCTATTTTTTTTATGAGAAGGTGATAAGAGACAGTAGAGTAGAAAATTCCAGAAGGTTCCAACAATGTATGTTTCTCTGACAGAAACTTTCATTTCTATCTCCCTGTAGAAAAAGTGTTATCTTAAATGAAAAAACATTCACTGTCTTGAAATGTGGCCATCGTCTGACGGTGATCGGAGCATTATTTGGGCAGAGGGTGAAGAGGTAGATGTTGAGTGTGTGCTGGGGACTGAACTAGGGTGGCCAGAGATTTTGTTAAATTAAAAGCGCTCTCATAGGTTAATTTAATTGGCATCTACATTTTAGGGTAACAATGCCATGCAATTTTTAAGTCCTGTACCATATTTACAAATTACACGCATGCAATAGCACAGGCTTTTAACTGATAGTGTTTTCAATGTATATCACTGCATTTAGCTTTCCAATAACAGTCAAGATTTGTAACCCAAGGACTACAAGATAGTATTTTGATCAGCAGTAGACTAGGGCCCGGGTTGCCCTTTGAACTTTTTGATAAACTGATCTCTCAAAAAAGGAAGCAAAGTAATGCCAGTCATCACACTATGGACTCCAGAAAGGGAAACTTAGTCAATGCTGCTCATAATTCTCAAATTATTGAGATATATTGAGAAATAATGATAATAAGAAATGATCTCTCCTTTGAAGGAGCAGCAGAGAATCCTGTGGCACCTTATAGACTAACAGACGTTTTGGAGCGTGAGCTTTCGTGGGTGAATATCCACTTCGTCAGACGCAGTGGGTATTCACCGCAACCTACCTGCGTCTGACGAAGTGGGTATTCACCCACGAAAGCTCACACTCCAAAACGTCTGTTAGTCTATAAGATGCTACAGGATTCTCTGCTGCTTTTACAGATCCAGACTAACACGACTACCCCTCTGATACTCCCCTTTGAAGGAGTTATTAATTATAATCCCAAAATAACTCCAAATTTTGTGTCTTTTATTGCTAAAAATAATGAACAATGAATAACAAATTACAAAACTGAGGATGTATAAAGGTCCTGATATTAAAGGAAGGAATCCCACAGCATTTTAAGTTCCCTACATGAATAATTTTTGTGTTCCTCTTTTTGAGTCTGTTACATAGTGTTTTGGGGCATTGACAGCTTAAAAAGTACTGCCAGTCACCCTGGGGCAGGTCCCAGCCAGACTGGACACCTTCCAGCACTGCTAGTCACTGGAAAGAGGCATGCAGGTTGCACCAGTGGGGTTCCTTTTCCCCTGTGAGGAGATGCAGGCAGTCAGGCCATGCTATCAAGGGCTCTTTGCAGGGAGGCAGTGGGGTCATGCGTTAGGGTGCCAGTGCTGCTGTGTGGGGTATGCAGGAGGGTGCTAGGTACTGTCCCCGAGGGCTACGCCAGCCACCCTGCGGGCAGCCTGCTGCCACCATGGGGGTCCTATCCCAGGGACCCAATTCCAGCTGGCACCAGGGCGCCCTGGTGGGGGGAGAGGGAGACGCTGCCGTCATCATGTCCCTAGGCGCTGACCCCGCCCAAAGCCTCTGGAGACACGCGTCCCCCGGGCGCCGGTCTGCGCGCGCCAGTCTCCCCCACCCCGGTCTCTGAGCTTCCGCTGCCGGGCGGAAGAAGCCGGGACGCACCCTCCTTCCGCCCGGCCCTGCAGACGCTACTCGGCTGCCGGCGCGTGCAGCCCAATGACCGCGGACATGCGGGGCGCCGGGGAAGGTACGTGCCGGAGGCGGGGGGGGTCCGGCCCGGGGCTTTCCATCCCCGCTCGACTGCTGCCCAGCGCTTTCCTACTAGGGCGGGGCCCTGAGCCCGGCCTCCCGTGCCATCCCTGGGGATAATACAATGGGCGGTGCCGTGCAGGGTGGTCAGTGCAGGGCTCCGCAGTTGTGCCAGGGATAACGCTGCTGCCGCTCTCTTGATAGCTGATCAGTCCCGGATAATACCCAAAGAGCGGCGCGCGCAAAGCACTGCTCGTGCAAAGAGCAACACTTCTTTGCAGGCTGGTGCTGCATGTAGACTCTTATCATAGCGCAAGAAGCAACACTGCCTTACCGAATGATGTTGCATGCAGTGTATTCTCATACAACAATATACAAAAATTTCCACTACATTCATCTGACGAAGTGGGTATTCACCCACGAAAGCGCATGATCCAAAACGTCTGTTAGTCTATAAGGTGCCACAGGATTCTCTGCTGCTCATACAACAATAGGACAAGAAAAAATACTAATTATAGCAATGTATTGTGTACAATAATAGTGCTGGAGTAATACACATTATAGAATAATATTGTGTGCAGTAATTCTTATACAATGATGATGCAGCTGTACTAATTGTAGAATAATACTGCGTTAAATTTCTCATGTTATAACAATATTGTAAGAACTAATTTTATGCAGTTAGGCATTCAGGAAAATCGCTGTAGTAATAATGTTACCAGTTGTAATATTTTTTCTGTTATATTACTAATTTAAAGGTAAAAATCTCTCAGAATATTTGTTATGTAAGTAGTCTCTTAAATGTACATGATGCCTCTATAAAACAAGAAGAAAAACTCCATGGCCCAAGTCCTTATAAACAAAAGGTGGGACTGACAAAGGGACTTAGGCGTTGCAGGGCTGAGCATCACACATCATTTTACTTTTAGATGCCTAGAAAATCACAGGATCAGCACTGAGATCCACTAAACCAGGAGTCTCAAACACACAGGCCGCATTATTTCCTGCGGCCCACCATAGGTGCTGACTCCACCAGCAGCCAAGCTCCCCTCTCGCCCGACCACGCTGCCTCCCCGCTCCTCTGCCTACCCCCCCAGCTCTTCCTGCCACCAAACAACTGTTTGGCTGCGCTTAGGACTTTCCAGGAGGGAATGGGGAGGAATGGGGATGCTGCACATTCAGGGGAGGAGGTGGAGAAGAGACAGGGCTGGGGCAGGAATTTGGGGAAGGGATTGGAATAGGGGCAGAGAGGAGGTGGAGTTGGGGCAGGACCTCATGGAAGGGGTGGAGTGGGGGCAGGGCGGGGGCAGAGTGGGCGGCTTTAACCGAAGTAATTCTAAAAGAAAATGCATGTTGTGTCATTTGAGTGAGGTGCATTACTGAGTGTTTATATTAAAACCCCTCTTTGCATTACAGTTTTTAAAAAGTTAATACACTGACTTTTAATAGCACACTGTATTACTCTTCATTTTTGACTATACTTTTGTATCATTGTATGAAAAGCTTTTAGTGCTGCGGCCCTCAGGCCAATGTAGGAGTCCTCATGTGGCCCTCGTGGTGATTTGAGTTTGAGAACTCTGCACTAGCCAAGTCAGGAGCCTAGGCTCCCTATACAATGCTAAGGAAGAGAGAGAGGCGCAACTGCACAAAAGCTTGCTCATTAGGTATGGAGCTCCCTAAACTAGCCAATGGGAGACACCAATGGCAGGGATGTGTCCTAAGCCAGTAGTTCTCAGCCAGGGGTATGTGTTCCCCTGGGGCTACTCAGAGGTGTTCCAGGGGCTTTCAAACTTATCTAGATATTTACCTACTTTTACAACAGGCTATATAGAAAGCATAGCTAAGATGATATCCCTTGGCCCACACCGCTTCCCACAGCCCCCATTGGCCTGGAACGGTGAACCATGGCCAGTGGGAACTGCAGTCAGCCGAACCTGCGGACACTGCAGGTAAATGAACCATCCTGGCCTGCCAGCGGATTTCCCTGATGGGCCGCGTGCCAAATGTTGCCAATCCCTGAGTTAGTGCATGAGTCCTGAAGCGGAAGTGAGTTTGTGCTCAAAGAGAAGGGCAGGGAGTGGAACATGTAGTAAAAGAAAGAGGGAGGAAGGCTCCAGATAGAGGATAACTGAGAGAGGAGGAATGAAAACTAAGGTTGAGAATGAGGGCTACATTCTCTTTTCCTGAGATAGGAGAGATTGGTTTGCCACCAGGAAAATAATTGCTAATGAAGAGGGATGGAAGTTAGGCCCAAAGTAAGAGTTAAATTGAAGCATCTATAACTCTTCAGTATGATAATTGCTTCCCATCCTGCTACTCCTTGTAAACCACCATCCCCTCTTAAGACGGAGTAAGAGAAGAATTGTCTTCTGTCCTTTGTGCTCCAAACTTCCTCTCTTAAAGCATTGACCATTCTTTCACTCAGATCTCTCCATCAAACATGCTTTTCTCTGATAGAAACTTTCATTTCTATTTCTTTGTAGAAAAAATGTTATCTTAAATGAAAAACATGCACAGTCTTGAAATGTGGCCATCATATGACAGTGATTGGGGCATTACTTGGCCTGAGAGTGAAGAGGTAGAGGTGTGTGCGTGCTGGGGACTGAACTGGGATGGCCAGAGCTTTGTAGGGTCTCTGTAACAGGAGAAGCCCAGTGGTTGTGCCAACATATTGGTACTTAAAGGGCTCTCCCTCAGTGCAGCTAGCTTGGTGTGCTGAGAAGCTGAGTCATCAGCTTCAAGCATGGATGCCTGGGCTTGAATATATCCCAGGAGCAAAGTCCTAGGAGTTGAGAGTCTCGTTGCCAAGGTAGCGACATGTCAACCACTCCCAATGACATTACTGCCTTGAAGTGCGAAGAAAACCCTTCAAGCAACAGTACCTTAGTACAGAAGCAGTGAACTAGTTTCTACTTCAGGCCACCTGCTCAGCCTCAGTATTCCCACATACAGTCTCCCTTTACCCCCACTCGTGGATCATCAGAACAGATAACTTCTCTCCTCCACCTCTCATATACACTGCCCTCTTCAACTCGTATCCCATTTTCCTCCCATCTCTGGCATACACGTCCCTGTTTGTTATCTGTATAGTGGTAGTACCTAAAAGCTGCAGTCATGGACCAAGACCCCATTGTGCTAGATACTGTGTGCCCTCACAGCTCCACTTGCACATCATGCTTCCTCTTCCCATAATTCCAACACAGATGGTCCCCATGCTTCTCTCAGGGCCCATAGCAACCCCACATGCTCCCTGTCAGAGGGTGGCTGGTCCTTCTCTATGAAGTAGGTCCAGCATCCCTGTACCAGAACAGTTCTCCCATTTGGCCAGCTAAGAGGGTGGGCTAGCACCTGGGGTCTATGGAGTGTCAGAGACACAGCTAGTGAATAGAATCAGTGAGGAAAGGGCAGGCAGCTGACAGCTTCCAGAGACTGTATGTTTGGGACCTAGGAGAAGGCTGAAGGTAGGAGAGCAGCAAGAGGGGTTTGCTGAGTGGTGGTCCCCAAGTCAGAGAACTGGAGATAGAGGGAATGAAGGCAGGAGTAGCCGAGGGAGGTGCCTGCTGGTTCTAAACCAGAGAGCTGGAACCGAGGGCCAGAGAGGGCTGAATGCGGAGCAGCAGCAGAATAGTTCACCTGCTGATCTCTCCAGGGGCGGAGAGCTGAATCCAGAGGAACTATGAGAGGGTGGGAGAGATAAGGGATGCTCGCCTAACAAGGAGGCTCCCCAGCAGAGAGGCTGTGAGGGTTCTCATTGGGAAAAGTGGGGTTGCACTCCAGTCGGAAGGGTGAGGGTGGCTGTTCTGGTACAATGATAAGGGAGGATTGACAGAGAGTGTGAACATGTTTGAAGATGCCAGTGTGTGATGTATGGGGTGTTACTGGATAAGATGTTGGGTGATCTTAATGACTGTTTGCACTGGGGTGAGAAATTGACTGTATGTGTTGAGACTTCATTCAGGATTAAATGAACTGTGTCTGGTAATAAATTGTGCTGATGGACTACAGGATAAGCTTGCATGGAGTTACTGAGAGGGGGAACTGAGACACAGTTCTGTCAGTCTGTGTTGTACCACAGAAGGGTGCTCCAGATGGGGCTGCCCAGTCACACTCCTCTCCCATGTTTAGCACTTAAACGTTTAAACCAATTGATTCTGGTATATACCGAGTGTGGGAGGGAAGTAGGAGGGGCATGGTAAGCAGCAAGAATATGCCCATGTTTGAGATGAGAGTGGAAATTTGTGAGTGGTGGAAGGGGAGTTATTTGAGGTTTATGAGAGGGGTGTTACATGTGTTTACTGCTTATTTCCTTGCTTTTTATTGTGTATTTGGTTGATATGTGGGATACCACATAATTTGACACCATACACACACAAAAATAAAATAAAAATGGTTAACTTTTAAGTCTTTCTTCATAAGTACAGCTCCTCTTGTTGTAGTTGCTGGACTGAAAGATGTGCAGAAAGAAATCCCTTATTTGTCCACAGGCAGTAACAATGTGAGCTTTCCTGCTCTGCTTTACCAAAGTGCTTTTGTGCCCATTCAAACATTGGCCTCTGCTGAGACTGCCCAAAGAGAACCACTGGTAGGTTTTTTCACATGGACATTTGTTCACAAGAACTGGAGTGAGACCAGCTACTCATTATGGCCCTGATGGTAATGGCTTTATTTCATTCACCGCTGATCTTGGTTGGATGTGAACCAATAATTGAAAGGTGAAGAATCTGTATTTGGTTGACAATCCTCTGAGTGATTCTTGCAAGTTAAGTCTGCAGCCAAGTAATGGCATCACATAGCAGCTTGACTGTAACTAGGATGACCAGACACCAAGTCTGAAAAATCGGGATCGTATGTGTGTGGCGTGTGTGTATGTAATAGGAGCCTATATAAGAAAAAGACGCCAAAATTGGGACTCTCCCTATAAAATCGGGACATCTGATCACCCTAACTGTAATACAGAAATATCTCCAGATAGAGAGGCAGTTACTATACGTGGAAAGGGAGATTGTTAGGGCATAATTCTTATTTCACTTGCACTATTGTAATATGGACGAGATTAAAGGTGCTTCAGTGTAAACGGGAAGAAAACAGTGTAGATAGTAGAAATGACAGTCTCCTCCCGGTGGGTAACTGGATGCACTTATTCCCCTAAATACTATCATCTGTCATCTAGAGACAGTGGAGTCAGTGGAGCAATCCTGATTTATGTCAGCGTTGTTCTTTTTTTTTTTTTTTTTAACAGGACCAGGTTAAAAAAAACACCCAAATTTCTTCGCTGACAATATTCGGCAGCCTGGAGCTAAAACCCTGGGCTCATGCAATATTATTACTGAGGATTGTTTCACGGGCAGTTTTTATTAGATACTAATTACAAGTATTTGGTATAAGTTCTTATCTGCTTAATTGTCTTTCCTTCTAGCATCCATTTTTGTTTCCAAGCTGATACCACAGCATGCATGTGCTACAAAGTCAAAGTCCTGCTGTATTAAAACTGTAGCAAAAAAAAGGCACCGTAAGCAACAAGACATGTTTCTGACCTAACAATCCAAAATAAATTTGTTGCATTCCTTCATTTTTGGTCTGATTTATGGACTGATCCCTCAAATCCTATTCATGTCAGTGGTCCTCATTCATGTCCCTTTGGAGTTCAAGTGAAATTCCAGTCTCAGTGAAGTCAAAAGGAGTATTGCAATTGACTTTACTGGGTCCAGAATTTCACTGCTCCTATGAGACTTGCTTCTGTGAATAAGATATTGTAGGATCGGATTATATGTAAACTCTTCAGAACAAGGCAGTTAGAGCAGATTTTGAACTCTCATAACCACTGACTCTCTAACAAAACAACTACAATTTACTGAAGTTTGTAGATTTGTGAGTATTGAGCAATTTAATAAAGCAAGGGTAATGCATCCTTTATTTTGACAATCATTAGGCTTAATTATTTAATTACTATTTCTATTTGCATATTTGCCAAATGTTGATTAGCAAGGGTCTGCTGTAATTAAAACATTGTTCATTTATTTTGACCAATGTTATAGTGCAATATCCTTGTTCCATTTCCCTCATTTTTTCACAGATTTTGCAAAATTCAGTAATTTGCAAAGGGACTTCCAATCATTATATAAATTTGTAAGATCTGTTTTGTTTCTTAATGATTAAGTCAAACCCAGAAAGTTTTAAACTGAACCGTTTTTTAAAACAAATAGTTTTTCTTCACTCAAACTCTTTTGGTCTTATGTAGTTGCTTATTGTGTCTTGCAACTTTATTTTAGAAAAATGTGTATTGACACAGTTGTTCATTTTAAAATAAGTACGTGCAAAGCATTGCATTAACTTACACTATGGAGAAGATGTAAGAAAATGACTGGGAAAATCAGGTTTTGGTCCTACCAAATCTGTTAGGGTTCCTTAAAGTAAACTGTGAAACAAAAACCAAAAAGTGTTGACTGTGCCTTTCACTGCGCCTTGGATACTTAAAATCAACTTCATTATCTTTTGTGGGTAAATCAGGGCCTGGTGTTGGGAACTCTGGGTTCTGTTTGTGTCTTTTAATATAGGATTCTTCTGCCCTGTAGAAAGTCATGTCTGCCTGCTATTTTACAGAGAGAGAAACTAACACCACTCATCTCCTATGGTTCCTATGAGGCTTCATTCATATTTGTAGAATGCTTTGAAATCCTAATATAGAAGATGCTGTATGAGAGAAAAATGTACAATGAATTTGTAACCCCTCAGGACTTCATGCTTAACCCTGTGCTGCTTAACACACCCACACAGAAATTCAGGACAGCAGTGGAGAACAGAGCTCTCAGATGCTGTTACTGAAAAAGTATGCAGGCCACCCATACCATTTTAGCTATCAGAAACTCTTGATTAATGCTATTTAAAAGAAAACATCGCTCCCCCCTACTTTCATTGCAATGAAAATTTAATTTGCTTACAGTCTAGTTCTGGTGGAACTCTGGACCTCATATAATCTGTATTGCTGACTCATTGTTTCAATTTAAATTGGAGCCTACAATCTGTTTTTCTACTTATTGCCCTCATTTTCTTTTGATATTATGCTTTATATACAGTACTTAAGTACTGTGAAACAGCACTTTGTGAACATTTCAGTAAGTTTACATTTCTGTATCACTTACACCTGAAAGTAGAAAAAAAGTATTTTTTTTCCTCCATGCAGATCTTGGCCTTCTCTACACACAGTTTAGATGTGATTTTAATTAAAATCCAGTTCAGAAATTGATGTAGTTAAATTGATGCAATGCCCCTTGGTATAGATATTCTTATTTCAAATTAAAAGTGTCCACACAAAGGGTGGCTGCACCAATTTCACATAAATTGATTTAGTGCTCCAGCTGTGTTTAGATCTGTCCTTAATGTTTTAAAAAAGGCCTGATATCTGGATCTTAGATTGGAAGAATGTAAGGCCTAAACTAATGGCCATTGAAGCTAATGATAGTTTGCTCATTGATTTCAGTGAGCCCTTGACTGGTTCTGTTGTATTTCAATGGAATATGTAGGACAAGTATTAAAGGTATTAACGTGACTCTGTAACTATCCAACATTAAACAATTTTAACCAAGGTTCAGCATTTGGTATACAGAAATCTCAGCCTGCTCAGTGTCATGGCAAATACACCTTTAAAAATATTTAAAACCCTTTATTAAGGTTACAGAAAAAAGAGGGAGGGGAGAGAAAAAGTTAAAGCAGTGGTCCCCGACCTTTTCATCTAGCGGGGGCCAGACGAAGGACCATGGCGGCGGTGGAGCATCCGCCGAAATGCCGCCGAATTTCTGCGGCGTTTTGGCGGCGATGCCTCTCGATGACGCCACTTGCCGCTGACAAGTGATGTCATCGAGAGGCGTCGCTGCTGAAATGCTGCAGAAATTCGGCCGCATTTGGGCAGATGCTCCACCACCAGCCAAGACGCGGACGCCACGTTGGGGACCCCTGGGTTAAAGCATTTGAAATACAGAGTATTAAAAGCAAAGCTTTTATTTTAACAACATCCCTTGTTTCCTTTCTCTTTAGCTAGAGAGAGTCTTCAGATGGGAAAAAACCCTTAGCTGGTAATAACTGTCCTTTTTTGGGGAAAAAGAGAAAAAGTTAGTTGAGGTGGGCTGAAACTGTTGTTATCGCTATTGTTTAAAGTCTGATTCTGTTTCCTAGAAGATAGAACGAGGCAAACACGCATAAGAGGGGAGAGAAAAGAGCAAAACAGCAAAGATAGAAAATGCAGCTTCTGCCTCTGGTGTTGACTCTTTGTAGCAGCAAAGGTGTAGTCAGATACAGGCATGGTGCATGGTTTTATCAGCCATTCTGAGACCTGGCAAACTTGTACCATTATCGAGCTATTTAAGACATTGCTTTTAACTGTCTCTTTGGTCATAGGCTTACAGCAATGTTGCAAAATATACAGGCTGTTTTGGGTAAACCGGACTTCTGTTAAACAGGAGGCAAAAGGAGAGAGAGAGGAAAGAGCAGAAATAAGGTGGGGAAGGAAAAGGACACAAGGGGGGAGGGTGGGGAGAGCGACTAAACCTCACACGTGAGATGGTGTTTGGGATTTAGCCAGAGCTGCTGATGTCAATTGAGTTCTCTCTTTATCCTGATCTGGTCAAGACATCTCCTGGAATTAGGATAATGAAGGCCCAATGATGTTATGTTGGATCCTGTGGTCCCAAGAAATGTTGAGGGGATGAGGTGAGCTGTCATACTGGAAAGCTCACTCCTTTCTATTCTTTCAGTTGATAATAGTTGCATTCACCTCCCAAAGTCTCTTTTAAAGGACCCCCAAAGGGAGTGATGGCTGGAATTGCCCATCCCTTCATTATTTTGTTCACCAGTTAGGCCTCATTTCCGACTCACCATATTTGGTTTCCGGATTTCCATTTCCACACTTCTTTTGTTTACCAAACATCACCTGAATGCAGTCCTTGAATTATCTCAATAGGCCTTTTCATTTGGATTAATTCCGTCTTTGTCTCACTTTTGCACCTTTTCCCATCAACATTCATTGTTATAATTGTGACACTTCATGAACTTTCACTTATTTTTCATAGTTGAGCTTATGTTTAGGGTAAACTTGTAGGCCCATTTATCACAGTAGCCCCTGTGATGGTTCTCAGGGAACCCAAGACTGAGAGTCACCTTGTTACCCCTCTGCCTATAGTATAAGAGAGTTTTGCTTGTGCTTATTGGGGTGTTGGCTCCTTGACACCACCAGCTTGTTAATCACCCAAGCACACTCTCTTCTGGGCTATGCCAGCTCTTTCTTTGCCTTTTGGATTAACGGTGGGTGCACTCCAGTCCCTGAGTTCTTTTGAAGTGTTTCCCTGTAGTGTTCAGCCCTTCCTCCACTGAAAACAAATACCAGCTCTGCTGTCCCCAAAAGACCACTATACACACCAGCACTCAGGGTCAGCACCTTGCTTAATGTTACAGCACGTAGATATATGAATAGTGAAAACAAGAATCGGTTTATTATCAAAGATTTAAATGTTAGTGAGTCAGAATATTGGCAACAAAAGGTTGCATATGAAACGAAATCATACTATGCTTTCTAGAGACTAAACTTTAACAGGTTTAAAAAGAAGTATTTCTTCACACAAAGCACAGTCAACCTGTGGAACTCCTTGCCAGAGGATGTTGTGAAAGCCAAGACCATAAAAATGTTCAAAAGAGAACTAAATAAATTCATGGAGGATAGGTCCATCAATGGCTATTAGCCAGGATGGGCAGGGAAGGTGTCCCTAGCCTCTGTTTGCCAGAAGCTGGGAATGGGCAACGGGATGGATCACTTGATGGTTACCTGTTCTGTTCATTCCCTCTGGGGCACTGGCATTGGCCATTGTCGGAAAACAAGATACTGGGCTAAATGGACCTTTGGTCTGACCCAGTAGGGCTGTTCTTATGTTAGGTTAACCTCCTGTCTCAAGAAATTTATCTCACCCTCAAAAGTCCTCTGCAGCATTTCAACCAAGGTTGGCTGATATCCCATTTTCATCAATGTAAACACATTACCCATGTAAGTGTAGGAAAAGAGCGTGTCGTCTTTGCCTTCTTATACTCCCCAAAGTTTGTCTGTGCATAAAGACAGTATAACCCCTCAGGGCTTCTTTTTCCTGAGTGCTCCTTCTCTGTTCACTTCATCTGTAAATGGGTATCCGTTATGTTAGTTTTCAGTGTTTTGATTTACATTTGACACAGAGAGAGGTGAATAAAGATCTCTTGTCTGACAGAAAACATGTTTGTTTTTTTAATTCTTGTGGTGGCTCATACCTTGATACATTTAAGACCTCACATGACATTCTTTGGTGAATCAGAATATACATACCAGAATCAGGACATTGCTGAAACCTCTTTGCCAGTTGGCATTAAGGTTTTCTTGGGTAACAGCCCCAAGTGATGAGATATGTTTAAAATAACATTGAAACAGGGCCACGCTTATGACTTTACAAGTCTTTTGGTTTGACAAATGCACCTGCCACTTCTTGATAAATGATCCTTCTAGCAAACATTCATGTGTGTGTCATAGTTCATGTCGATGACAATTTTATTCATCTTAATTATCACTTCAAAAGTTTTTTTTTCTCCTGCTGATGATAGCTCATCTCAATTGATTAGACTCTTCCTGTTGGTATGCATACTTCCACCTTTTCATGTTCTCTGTATGTATAAATATCTCCTGTCTGTGTGTTCCATTCTATGCATCTGAAGAAGTGAGCTGTAGCTCACGAGAGCTCATGCTGAAATAAATTCGTTAGTCTCTAAGGTGCCACAAGTACTCCTGTCCTTTTTGCAGATACAGACTAACACGGCTGCTACTCTGAAACTTATTCATAACTAGTGAGTTGGTGAACACACACACCTTTTTGACTAATATTACAGATGTGTCTAGAGGTGAACAAAATTATCCAGTTCCCAGGTGACAGCCACTTGGATACTAGAAAGTGTCTAAATGATGAATATACATATTGGTTATGTTTGTGTGGCCCTTATATTTTCATATTATAGTGCATTGTTTTCTTTTCTATTGCTGTATTCAGACAATTAAAGAATTAAGAAAACATTCAAATTAAATTTTGACACGGATATATAATTTGAACAAGCCAGTGTAGCTTTAGACGATGAAGACCTTTCCTTGCATCCTATAAATATTCCCAGACAAAAACGACATAGTGGAGGTGAGGTTGAGGGTACGCACAAGGCTGGGAGGCAGGGTACTGGCCTGTGGCCTAAGAAATGTGGATTCTATTTCCAGTTTGACCATTGACTGGCTGTGATGTTGAGCAAGTAACATCTCTGATGCTTTCCTCTACCACCCTTTATCTGACTTGTCTATTTAGATCAGAAGGTCTTCAGAGTAGGGACCGTCTTTTACTATCTGTTTGGACAGCACCTACCACAATGAGGGCTCTGATCTCAGTTGGGCCTTACTTGAATACAAATTAGGGATGATGATGGTAACACACATCAGTATGTCATGCTGATATCACCTCCTATTCCACGTTTAGTAAAACTGGTATGTTAGTCTTGTTGAGCCTGTCATGGGGTCCACTCACTGCAGGTGGAGTGCTGGGGATTAGCTCTTTCCAGATGTGAGGCCCCCCTTCTGCTGCTCACCGCACGCCTGGCTGCTGCTCTCTCTCTCACTCTCTGAGGCTCAGTGTGCTTCCTCTTTTGTGACTTGGCCCTCCAATCATCTCACTGTGCATGTTTCCCCCTTCTGGGGTAACAAAGCCTTTCCTTACCAGCTGTCTTCCCATTCACTGCCCCATGGTACCGCTTCCCCAGCGGCTGGTAGGGCAACCCAGGCCCACCCTCTATTTTGGGTTCCAGCTCAAAAACCCTCTAGTGAGCAACTGAGGTCTGTCCCATTCTGGACCTTACTGTCTTTCACCTGAGCCTTTTCTAACCTTCTGGCTTCCCTCCTTTCCTGGGTTTGCCAGACCCAAAACTCCCTCTTCCCTGTAGGCTACTTGTTTCTGTAGCCCCTAACAGACCTCCCTTCTCCCATAGAGTAATTGCAGAATACTTCCCTGCAGCCCCTCTGTGCTGTCAGCTCCCTGGCTTTATAGAAGCCCTGACTGTGACTGCACAGGTGAGCTTCCCCTAACTAGGGCCTTTCTCCCCTCCTAAATTCTTCTAGTTTGTAGCCTAATAGGTTAATTGGCCTAACTGGCTTCCATGAACCCCATCAGAGTAAGTGTGGGGTGAGCACCCATCTCAGAGCTGCAGAGAGTAATTGTTATTCATAGTGAGATTAAAAGGGGGGGGGTGACATAATTTTTACTACCTTACCATTGTTTCATGTAATGCCTAAGGGGGAAAATATTCTCTCTCCTTTTTTTTCCTTCCAGTTTGTTTTTAGTGTGCAGTTGTGCCTAATTAATGCACTGTTTCTTTCCTTTTAGGCAAGGATCTGCCCATTATAGCCACCTGGGTAGAACCTTGCTCCCACATAGAGCTCCCTGGAGTTCCATAGCCTGAATGCAGGACCTGGTTCTGAATCCAGGACCTGGTTCTTAGGTAGACAGTTTTCCACTGTTAGTTTTGTTTTGGGTCTTTGCACTCAGTTTCAGGGGAGAGGAAAACATTCTTTAAAAAGTTAGGAATATGTCATGTAAAATCCATAATAACTGACAAAGGGAACTCAGAGACAGAAGCAGTAACTTAAAGTACTTAAGACCAGATTTGATGCTGACAGCTTCACTTTAACGGTGATGCTGTGTTACGTCTGTTACTTGGTCAGTAGCGTCCACTTGCAGTGATGTCTTGTCTTGTTATGCAACATGTAGCATTTTCAGTATTAGTGTCTTCCACTTGTGGCTTTCAAAGCACTTTATAAACATTGTCATTTGCCACAGCTCTCCTTAACTCTCCTTATCACCATTTTATGGTGTAAGAAACCTGAGGCACAGAAGTTATTGAGTGATTTGTCCAAGAAGTTACACAGGGAGTTTGGAGCAAAGCATCTTTTGTGCATTAGCATAGAACCCAGTTGTCTTACTATGACCACAGTTCAGCAAGGTGCTTAAGCACATGCCTGGCTTTAAGCATCGGAGTCAGTGGGGTTACTCACATTGTTGAAAGTTTATCTAGTTGAATGAGGACCTCCTTGTCCTGTTTTAGTAAATATGAAGTAATCCTCTGTTATCTGTTTCCTGCTATTGAACCAAAAGTAAAAACTGTAAAAATATAGCTGTGGGGGTGATTTCTCCTTGTCCAGGAACCCCGCCGTCAGTCTTTGCACTAGCAACTTTACAATATGAGATGTATTGCAAGATGGAAGGACCCAGAGGTGTAGCAGGTATAATAGCTGTACTGCGTTATAGCCTGATTGGGGGTGCATAACTCTGACATACACATTGATCAATTTAGTGGCCTCTGTATCTTTATACAAATGTCTACAGTATGCTAAAGGAGCTGTCACTGAATCAGGCCATTGTTTAGTTGAACACTGGACATGGGAACTGGGTTTCTTTGGTTATTTATGTTTAATGATGGTGTGTAGTGCTGTGGTGCTAATCATACATAGATAATTACTGATATGTTATAACAGCCTTTTGTTCTGTTTAGCAGAGAGCACAAGACCAGGATCAGAAGAGCTGGTCCCTCTGTATGAAGAATTTATTTACTGTTGTGGAGCTGCTACTCAGGTCTTAAAGTGTGGGCCCTGGAAAGACCTCTTGGAAACTGAAAGTAAAACTCTCCCCAGGCTCTTATTTCTGATTATTCCAGGTAAGTTTAGAAAAAATGCAAAGCTCTCATTAAAAGGACACTGTCAGGTTAAAATTAAATATGACAAAATTACTCAATTTGTCACACAGGGAGTTTGGGTAGAGGTAGAAATAGAACCCAAACTCCTGATGCTTTAATCACAAAAACATTCTTCATCTGGTTTTTTATGATCTATATTACAAGTAGTGCTTTACATGAATAAAACTGAAAATTTATAAAGTCTGATGTTCTCCTTATGCTAGTTATTTGCTTTCTGCATCATATTTATCTTGAACAGCTGAAGCAGGCAGGCCAGTTTTGCTTCTCTGCCTGGTCAGTTTCACTTTGCTGATCTTGTTCTTTAGGGTAATACTGCCTTGTCAGCCTTGCACACATGTCCAGTGGATGATTAAATTCACAGGGAAGAGTTTCAATTGCAATTCGAAAGAAAATAATTGATTACAATTTCTTCTGATGTGAGCTTTGTAATATTTTCCTTTAAGAAATCTTAGATTTTGAGCCTAAACTACCCTTTAAATCAACTGATATAACAAATATCCAAGATTATTACTTTAATAATGTAATTTAATTGTGTACAAACAAAACTGTTAACACTTGCCAGATTAAATAGAGTTAAGATTTAAGAGCCAAAATCTAGCTTTATTGAAATCAACTGGAGTTTTTCCATTGACTTCAGTGGAAGCAAGAGTTGTCCTCCAGTGATCCAGCATAGCACAACAATTATAATTATGTTGAGTGACTTCAGTAGTGATTGCGTATATTGGGCTTGGAGGGGCAACTGTTTTGGTACTTTTAACTCTCTTCTCTCCATCACAGTACTGTGTTGTAGAGATAATGTTAATTGCCTGGGAAGTAGTGAAGCAATGAATGATCCTTCTGGTTTTCTAGTTCCTTTTCACATGTTTGACTAAAATCCTCTTTATCTGTAAGTATACTCTGGTGCTATAAATACCTACTTAGGGGCAAGTCCAAAACATTAATTGTTTGGGGTATGGTGTATTTGGAAACAAGTTGCATCATTAAAAATAGATGCTCTGATCTTACTTCAGTGGTAGTTGGCCTCTTAGCATCAGGCCTGTAAATGTTAATTGTGTGAAAATACATTAAATGTGTATTAATTCTGGACTGTGATTGGCGAAAATCATATTGTATATTAAAAAAACCACCCAATGCCTTAAAAACATTGTGTCCATTTCTATAGCAAAAAAGCATGCTGTTTCCATTGTTGGATTCTTATGCAAGGTTTTGGAAGCCTCCCCAAAAGTTGTGTGTATTTGATATATCTGGGCATATCTCTTTGGGATTTGGGCACTACATTTTGTGTGGTACCTACTAGAGTTGGATAATCATGTCATTTTAACACATCAGCTAATGTTAAAACTATCACTATTTAACTGATAGTTGAGAAATAATGCTCCTAATTAATTAATAAAAATCAGACGTGAAGTAAGCACCAGCTAACACAAGTAGGGGTGGCAGAATCTGTTCCTGCAATGACCTCTGTATGGGCAGACCCCCACTGAAGTCAGCAGAGCTCTTCAAAGGAGCAGGATTGGGACCAAAGTCTGTAGCATGCAGTTTGCTTTCAGTGGATATACTTCTGGAAGGCCAAAACAGATCTGCTGAATTAAATAAGTGTTGCCCCATTTTGTAGATGCTTTCCTGAACATTGCTCCTGCGTTCAAGTGGTGAAGACTGGAAAAGAATTGTTATGTGTAAGGCGGTGGAGTGGCAGCACTACGTTGATATAGTTTCTGAGAGAATCATTCTGCAAAAACTTTGTAAACATCTTTTGGCCAAAGGAGCAGAAGTGAACTGTTCATAGCAACATTGGTCCTTGAGGTCTGGGAGGCTTTACTAACAGTTGATTCACATTTTTGCCATTTATTTTCAGTACAAATTGAAAGTTCCCCTGACTGTGAAAACAATTTTTTAAAAAAGAAACAGGTTGCTAAACAAAGTTTTGGATTAAGGAATAATGAACGATGGTGAGGGCATTTCCTGGCAGTCAGTAACCAGCTGGAGGAGCTGAGAGCCCTTGGCTCTCCCTTAGTCCCATAACCAGATGATTGTTTTTTCCGTTTTCACAGTTTATAGTAGCAATAATGACCTCCTGGGTCCTAGCAGTTAACAAAGTACCTTCTTATGTGTTAAAGTTAAAAAATTGAATGACACTTGACCATGGATACAGTGATCTGTTTACAGGGCTAATCTTTGCTCTAGCAATTAGCAGCTGTAGAGTAACCAACCAAGATTTGATTCTGATTAAGTATATACTGTATATATTGTGGCAGAGCTCTGACCTTGCCCCCGTGGGTCCTGCGCTTCTAGGTGGTTTATAGTAGCCTCAGTGGCTCACTGTGACCCTCCACGTAGCCCTTCTCTCTCTAGGGACAGGGTTACAGTCTACTGAGCCCTTTTCATCAGAGGCCAGCAAGGAGGTTGGTGAGAGAACTCCCACAGTCTCTGTTGTCCCTGGGAGCTTATTTCAGAACAGTTTAGTCTCCTGTCCTGACAGGGGCCTGACTTCCCCTCCCAGGAGATGTTCCTGTAGTGGTGGGTTGGGGGAAACCCGGGCCCACCCTCTACTCCAGGTTCCAGCCCAGGGACCCTAATGGTAGCAGCTGTTGGCAGCCAACCTTCCACTGCGAGAGTTGCTACATTTCCCTGAGCCACTTCCCCACAGCTCTCCTGCTTCTCCCTTCTTCACACTTACCTTAGGGCTCTCTTAAGGATGGTTTGAGGGTGTGTTCATTAACCAGCCCTTCAGCCGCACATTCTCTCCCCTGGCTGACTGGAGTGAGCCCTTTTTATAGTATCAGCAGGGCTTTAGGGTCAGGTGGTCACATTAACTGAATGGCCTCACCTAACTCTTTACAGGTTAATTAGAGTCAGGTGTTCTCATTAGCCTGGAGCAGCCCCTGCTCTGGTCAGTCAGGAAACAGAAAACTGTTAATCCAGTGGCCAGTATACCTGCCTTCTGCTATTCTACTTTACCCAGCTGGCCTGGGTCTATCACAGTATTAATGTCTCTAAAGGTGATTGCTAATATTTTTTTGACCTGAGATGTTAAATATTGACTGAAGCAAAGCAGATGTCAAGTTTTTCTTCCAAGCACTCAAAAGTTAGGAAATGCTGGAACTAAGGTTTCCTGTGCAACTTTCTTTTTCCCCTCTTGTGAGTAGTATTATGACAGTCTTTAATTATGTGATTAGATACTATTTTTCCAAGCCTCTTTTCATCCCTGCTTCTCCCTTCCTCTTCAGCACTAGCCTTAGCTTGTCTCATGCACCCCTTGTTCCCACCCGTGTTCCTTGCCCTTTCCCAGCTCCTAGCTAGATCAGGAAAAAGTTTTCCCCTCCCATGAAATTTTTAGATTTTTCAGAAATGTTCCCATTCCGCATCAGAATGAAACCAAGACCTTTTAATGTTTTTCATGAAAAACCAGAGAGAGATCTGCCCTAAAATAGCCAATAGCCAGTGGTTAGGGCACTTACCTGAGATGTGGGACACTCAGGCTGTGCTGCTCTCCTCCATCCCAGGCTATTCTGGGGTGGGTTTTAACAAGCAATTACATCCTGCACCTGGAAAGCCTTTCCCAGTGGAAGTTTTTCAGTACATTCCCATGAAGAGTTTGTGGTTTTGACAAATTAGCATTTTATGACTCCCCACCTCCCAAAAAAGTTTTGTCTGAAAATTTCCAACCAGCTCTATTCTTGACCCCTTTCTCCATCAGCTCCAATTCTACTCCTGTGCCGTTCTCTCACCCCTCTGCATACAAGTCAAGGTGTTTCCTCTTCTCTGCCTGGGGACTGGCAGGGGGAGCACTGAGTGCACAGAGGAGACAATCGGCTTGCTCTCAGTTCTGGCACCTAGCCCCACTCTGGCACACAGCAGTGGAGAGGAGCAGTTGCAGGAGAAGCAGTCTTGGGATGGGATATGTTCATTTGGTCTGTGGGGATGGTGCATGCACCGTCTGGTTAGCATATAGAGGCTGTGAGGGGGAGGGCGTATGCTTGAAGCGGACAGAATCTTTAGAGAAACTGTCCTCCAGATTCTTAATACTGAGCATATGCAAAGTGCATTTTTTTTCAGAGATTTATAACTAGGAATGATTTGGGCTCTTTTTTTTTGTCCTTAAAAAAAAAAAAAAAAAGGCACATCGCTAACACCAGCATGACCCTCCTGCCAAATCTGAAGTCCCTGC
Organism: Chelonoidis abingdonii; assembly: GCF_003597395.2. NCBI lineage: Eukaryota > Metazoa > Chordata > Testudines > Testudinidae > Chelonoidis > Chelonoidis abingdonii. The sequence goes on from NC_133771.1 coordinate 21,814,260, forward strand.
TGCAAAGCACGGAGGCTCTAGAGTGTCTTGCCAACACTATTGTAAGGTAGTTTTAACATGGGCAAAACAACACATTTTCCCCTCACCTCGTTCTCGGAAGCAGCTGAAACTGTTTTAGCTGAAACTTCCAAAGTGTGGAAAGTGCCTTAGGCCGATGACCAACATAAAACATTTCAGCCCCAACAGTTTGACAAAATTGTATATGTATACAACTGAAAACAGTCTTACAATCGAAAGTGTCAGGCAACGTTAACCATAGATATTGCTGCATGAGGTGCCTATAATAGGACTCCGTATTATGTAGATTATTATATTCTGAATGTCTACCTGTTGACTCTTGTTTGTGCCTCCGCTAGCACAATGGCCCTTGATCCATGATTTACTGCAATACCAGATGTGCCAATCCCCAGTAATCAAACTTATGAGTCAGCCCTCCTTTTCCACCCCATGCCCCCAAATAATGAGATCAACTTAAAAAAAATAGATTTTTTTTTTTAATGAGGTCTTTTGATTTGCCTTCTGATTCTTGGTCCTTGAGGTTTCACACTGTCAAGCATTTCTCTCCAACCATAAGATTATGTTTTTTAATGAGCTGAGATTCATCCCTTCAGGATCTAACACCAAACATTCTGAGAGACATGATAAAAACATGAGAATTGGTATAACTGCAGAAATAATAATCTGAAATATCTAGAAATCTTTCCATTATCGCTGTAAGCTTTTAAGAAATGTAACCGTTTTCCATTTGTAATTAACAGTAACAAGCTGGCACTGTTAGCATGAAATGTCCTAGTCTGGTAGTAGGGGCTGATACTGGGCTAAGTGAGTACGCTGACCTACTGAGGCATGTGAATTCCTGTTGGGATCCAGGAGGTGAGTGGGCTCTAGGACCTCCCCCTAGTCTAAAGGAAGGATCCACTGGGCCTGGAAACCGAATGAGTCCGGGGGACAACTAATGAGATAACAGGGACAGGAGTGAGGTCAAAGGGTCAGATGAAGGGAACCTAATGGGGACACGGAGCAGAGAACCCCAAACAGCGCCCACAGCTCCTCAAAGGCATCAAGGGAGCCAATGGATGCCACCCAGAGGAACTCTGCCTGGATGCGTGAATGGACAGAGGGTCGGAAATAGGCCTCACAGTCATAGGAGACCCCATCGACCAGCCTCCTCTTCCTAGTTTTATAAATTGCCCTTTTAGCTAAGGCCAGGAGGAGGTTGACCAGGAGGTCCCGTGGCAGTGTGGGGCCACGGATAGGGAGTGCATATATAAGGAGGTGAGGGGAAAAGTGCAAGCAAAATCATAACAAAATATTTGTGAGGAGCTGGAATAGGGGCTGCAGCCTGGCGCACTCCAAGTAAATGTGTCCCAAGGTTTTCCTCATGCCGCAAAAGGGGCAGGTGTCCAGGACAGGGGTAAACCGCACTGGGGAGTACGAGACCTGAAGAGCCTAGAGACCCTCATGCGTTGAGTGAGCGTCAGGTGATCCAGCCAGTCTCCCTGGTCGTAGTTCAAGAGGTCTCCGACTCTGGTGACTTCTGCCAGGACCAACCTCTGGCACACTAAGAGGGATTCCGCCACCTGTACATGGAGTTGGGGGTTGTGTAGCAGTGGCTCCGCAAGGAGATCTGCACTCTCAGTGGCCGCATGGACCTGGTCACTGAGCACAGCTTCTAGGTCCAGAGGAGGTCCTGGTAGAAGACCGGCAGCCCGGAGAGGTCTCGCAGAAGACCTCTCGGATGGAGATAAAGGAGCTGACGGTCGTATCGGAGCCCTCGGAAGCGGTGCAGGAAGGCGTGCGCCAGTACTGTCCACACCAGACTTCCTGCACCATAAAGGAGCTTCTGCAGGGCCTGGAGGCAGAAAACATGGACCTGAGTGAGTAGACATTCCAGGCCCTGCCCCTCCCACCCCCCCTCCAGGGGAAGGTGGAGGACACCTGCAGAGACCCAGTGCAGTCCTGGCCAGAATCACTGTCCGGAGGTGGGCCAGGAAGGCCGGGGCTGGGACCAGGGTGTTGAGTCGGTACTAGAGCATGGACAGGACTAGTTGATTAAGCACCAGTGCCCTCCCTCGGAGGGAGAGGCACTGGAGTAGTCCTGTCCATTTCCAGAGCTGCTACGTCACCCTGCCCATTAAAGCATACCAGTTTTCCGATGGAGACGGATGTGTGGCAGAAAGATAAACGCCGGGATAGAGCAGTGCACCTACGCTCCACTGGATGGCCTGAAGCGCAGATGGGAGGGAGCTTGCCTGCCACCCATCCCAGACCACCAGACCAAAGCTCTTGACCCAGTTAACCTGGGCGGAGGAGGCTGCCGAGTCGGTGGCCTGGCAAACCTCCACCTGTGCCAAGTCACCCGGGTCCTGGACTACGAGGAGCATTAATCAAATGTTAAAAGCATTAAGAATGGTAAGAAAATCTTATATAGTGGTCACAAGATTGAAAATAAATACTGATCTCCCCCCCCCCCCCCCCCGCCACAAAAAGTTGATTCCTCCTCCTTATAGCACATGGGACCTGTATATGTATTTTGGACAAAACATGAAGTGTTCCACGGAACACAGAGCATTTGAGGTGTGGATGTCAGATAAGGTGGCTAACTTCCGTAGACGTTAAAGTAGTAACTCTTCGAAATCTAAAGGCATGTGAGTTGTTAGGCAGATGTTTCTGTCTGGGTGAAGGAGGATTTAGGGCAGCGGTGGGCAAACTTTTTGGCCTGAGGGCCACATCAGGTTTTGTAAATTGTATGGAGAGCCGGTTAGGCGAGGGGGTCATGGTCCGGCCCTCACCTCCTATCTGTGCCCCCCACCCGGGACTCCTGCCACTGACCGCCCCATCCAACCCCTCCTCTCATTCCTTATGGCCCTCTTGGACCCCTGCCCCATCCAACCACCCCTTCTCCCTGTCCTCTGACTGCCTCCTGCTCCTTCATCCAGCCTCCCCTCTCCTTCCTGACTGCCCCCCTGGAACTCTTGCCCTCATTCAACCCTCTATTCCCTCTCCTGACCGCCCCAACCTCTATCCACCCTCCCACCCCCTGACCACTACCCCGAACTCCCCTGCCCTCTATCCAACCTCCTCTGCTCCCTGCCCCCTTAGTGCGCTGCTTGGAGAAATGGTGGCTGACGGCGCTACAGCTGTGCTGCCCGACTGGAGCCAGGCCGTGCCGTCGCCGCTGCTGCTGCGCAGCACAGAGACTGGATCAGGCCGGGCTCCGCAGCTGCGCTGCCCCAGGATCTCACAGCCCTGCCTTCCAGAGCATGCGCCGGTGGTGGAGCGAGCGAGTTCAGGCTGCGGGGGAGAGGCAACAGCAGGGGAGGGGCCAGGGCTAGCTTCCTGGGCTAGGAGCTCGGGGGCCAGGCAGGACGGTGCCACGGGCCGGATGTGGTCCCAGGCCATAGTTTGTCCACCTCTGATCTAGGTCTGAGCAGTCCTGAGAGAGGATCCCTGGGAAGAGAATTTATTGTTTTTGTTTAATAAAGCAAAACCCCAGGAAAAGAGTGCTTGGGGTACTTTCCCACACTGTTATTCCAGAGGAGAGCACTTATCCTGCTAAACATGCACATTGGATCAGGAAGGGTAGTCTGCTTTTTAAGGCATTTACCTGGGGTTTGGGAGACCTGGATTCAGTTCCCTGCTCTACCACAGACTTTCTGCATGATTTTAGCCAAGTCACTTAAATTGAGATCTTCAGAAGGTAGTTATGGGCCTAATTTCCATTGATTTCAATGGGCATTAGGCACCTAAATACCTTTGAGGATTTGGGCATTAGTCTTACTTACAACTTATTTATATAGTTCACAGTACACTAATAATAATAATTATTATTAGCCTCCATTCACCACCTGTAAAATGGGGATAAAGGCATTTCCCTGCCTCACAGGGCTGCTGTGAAGATACACTGAAGGCTGAGAAGTGCTAAGATGCTACAGTATTTGGGATCATATGCATATCTGAAAGCAAGATGAGAATACCCCTAAAGTTGGGAAAGCTTTACTTTGAATCTGAAATATAGCGTGTGGTCCTATCTATGATTAATTTTTAGGATGGTTCTTGTTCTTCGTTTCCATTAGCTACAGACTGGAGCAGGTCGAAAAATGAAAAAAATTGACAGTATATGTTGAAATCATCTTTGTTCCATGGATTTAGAAATGGAATGATGTTCTGGTGCCTGAAACTTTTCTTGAAAAATTTTCTCAAAATGTTTATATCTTTTGATCTTTCAGTTTTTTGTTTTGTTTTGTTTTCCCACTCTCCACTGCTTTTCCTCTTTCTTTTTAATTTTATTGTTGGGTACAATAGAATAAATGATATCCAGGGTTTTTTTCTTTCTCTTTTTAACGAGCTGCAGGTTGTCCAAAGTTGAGGAAACTTTCAAAAACTGCAAAGCTGCAAAAGGAAGAAAGAAAATGAAACAAACAAAGTTCCCCAACATCATTCATTCTGTTGAATTCAGCAGGAAAACTGGGGAGTGGGGGAAAGGGCAGAGAGGAGAAGGGATAGGAGGAGAATAAGAAGTGTGCTTGCAGGGGAACGGGTACTGTAACAGGGTGCTGGCCTAAGAGGCACTGAATCAGCCCCTGTTAGCTCAGAACTCACTAGTGCAGCTGCCATCAAAGGGAACAGGAGGAGTAAGGAGTGAGGAACTGCTGCTCCTAGCTAGCAACAGGAACTAGCTGTCCCCCGGGTGGCTTCTGAACTCCTATTGAATTGTACAGAGTTGTATATAGATGGTGGTGGGAATGAACACAGGAAAATAAAAGGACACTGGGGTTTGCAGAGTAAGAGGTCTCCAGCTGATTTGTACTGTGAGTGAAGCGCTTGTCTACAGGTACATTTTTCATTTCCAATTTATTGAAAAAGATTTTTAATCTAAATTTTTTTTTTGACCAGCTCTACTTATAACTTTTCCTCTCTGGATTATTTTCTTTACTTTGTGGTTTATAATGTTCTAATAGCAATAATTTACAATTCTCTACCTTTCATCCAAGGTTTTAAAAGCATAAATTAACATCACAAAATTCCTGTGGGAATTTTATAAAATGGTATCATATCCGTATCATAGATGGATAAACTGAGACAGAGAGAAGTAAATCAGTGGCAAAGCCAAGAACAGGAGACACACCCCTTGCTCTGACCACCTGTTTAATGTAGTTTAGCTGATTTAATGTAATATCAATTTTATTTTTCATAATTCAACCTTTCTGTCACTGTAAGTTTTCTGCGTTAGTGTTGGCCTATGTATATAATTCAACAAAATCTCTATTAACTGTGGAACATCTAAGACGGTGGAGCAGGCCTTGAAAAAATCTGGGATCTCTGATCACCTTGCAATATATTCACAGACATAAACATTCAGAATTAGGTGAGTTCCCCCCTCCACCCTGTTCTCCCGCTAGCTTTTGTAAACTGTTTGAGCCACAAAATGATAAATAATTATTTCCCAGCACTGGAATTTTCACACTTGAAAGATTTGCATTTATTGTTCGGTTCCTTTTATAGGGTGAGGCAGTGCAGGAAAGGGCAAAAGGGTGGCTGAGTAGTGAGTTGATGAAAGGAAAATCCATGCAAGAGCTGAAGGGTGAGTCTCGCCCTAGAAGCAGAGGATGTGGAGCCAGGCACTCGCTGATCTGAACCGAATATAGTTAGTTCTAATGTAGATGATGATTCATTGTTCTGCTTATTAGAATGATCTGGTGCATACTTTTCCAGTCTAATAAATTTCAAGCATATGACTTGTTTTATGTGTAATCAAATCAAACTGTTTTTAGAGTACAGAAAGCAAAGATACTAAAATGCTAAGGACCCTGCTCCTGCTCCCAACAGAGTCAATGGCAACAGGCCCAAGCTTTGCAGGGGATTTGGGAATATGTCCTGTATATTTATTTCCTTTTCATTGTTTAATCAAAACCATACATAATGGGTCAAATTGCTCCCAGCTTTGACTTGTAAATATGGAAGGTGATTCAAAAATACTGCCTGATCCTGCACTCATTGAGGTTGATAGTGAAGGTTTCCTTGACTTCAGTGTTGCAGGATTAAACCCACGGACAGTGTCTTACAGCCGTTAAAATGCATAGACTTTAGTGAAGTTAATCCTAATGTAACCATGACCAGCTGATGCATTTTTAAATAGGATTTTCCTTATCCACATTTGGTGCAAAATTTGTTTAACATCACGTTAGGTTAGTTAACGCATTCTCTAGTTCAGTACTTTTCCCCACTGTAGGCAAAGCCCAGACTGTTTTAGTATGAACACTTTTACTGCAGTATACTCTTCTGAAAAAAAGATACAATTAGACGTAGATTCTGCAGATGCTTATGCATATTCTCAATTTTACTACCATAGACCTGTCCCATTGAAATCTGTGAGATTCACAGTAGTAAAGTTATGTATATTTGCTATCGCTCATTCTAGGGGATAGCATCAGACAAAGTCATGAAAATTTATTTTGCGGAGTTGGTTTAGTGTAAAATTAGCAGTGGCATGTACAATTTACAATAGCGATATTTAACATCATTTGGCTTCATTGAACTGGGGCCCACAGTTTGATGGAAATTTCTCGTTCTGTTTTAAGAAAATCTGTCTATTTATGCATGTGTATTTATAAAACACGCAACTTTGTAAATAAATAGAGTACAAACTTACATAACCTCTATGCTGTTTAGGTCAGTCTTCACAAAGTTTTCCTTACATTTCATTGCAGGAGTACGTGGTAATAGCTCCATTCCAAACATCCTAACTCTTGATTTCATTGATGTAAATAGGGCAGTTTTGTCATCTTTGTGGTTTTATACCAGGAAGTTTAATTCATGGTTGATAACACGTAATGCAAATCATAACATTTTCTGTGGTAAGGTGTGCTTGCACAAGTTTAATGCATTAATATACAAGAGTCTTTTCAGATGTTTGTTCTTTTCTGTGCATGTAGAATTCTCTCTTACTTGCCAAGTTTCCTGATCTGCTTGTTTGCAGTTGGATTGCTTCTAGGTTATTGGATCATGATATTGTTTTACCAGTACATGCAGTGATTTGGTAATATTAAATTTCTTTTTTCATTGTAAGATTTAGCCTTTTAGGGAGCTCTTCTTAATTTAAGACTGTCATATGACAGCTGCTTATGGTTTTCTGTGCAACAAAAGATTGACATGCACTGCAAAGATGTTTTGAGGGCTTAGATCCTCATTCTGCCAGCCCTTAGGGATGTGTGTAATTCTACTGATCTGAGTAGTCAGTGGGAATATTCACCTGAATAAATGTATGTGTTTGCAGGATTGAGGGCTTTAGTCACTTGTCATCCTCAGAGTAAAATGTTTTTAATTTTAGTAAATTCTCATTTAAAGTGAAGTACTTTTTAAAGCCTTCACTTCCATTCGATAATGTACAAAAATGGAAATATATTTCAATACAATTTGAATAACCATTTATTTTCGCTTGCTCCGGATTTCAACTTGTCAGAGGAAAGGGTAAGGAATATCAGAGACTGCTAGATAAAATCCAGTCAGCTGCTTTCACAAATTATTCATTATATGAAGGGTTTTTTGTGCACTTCGAATCAGGCCCCTGTCGTCCCTGATTCAGCAAGGCACTTAAGCACATGCCTAATCTTAAGCGTATGAGGAGTCCCATTGAAGTTAAAATGCTTTTTCTCAGGTGATTACTTAAGCACATGCTTAACTTTACTTTCATCAGCCAGGGTATAGAAAAGTGAATAATAATCAGGGTGAATAAGAGTGGCAGAATTGCCTCTTCATGCTATTTGGGAGTTATATCAATATTTTTTTTCTTGAGCGCTTGTTGTTCTGACAACTGTCTGTACAATCAACCCTTGGTGTTGAGCAATGAAAGTGAAGTTTCTTTTTCCTTCCCTTCAGAGATTGCTACAGAAGCACTCACAGTCAGATGTTTATTGTTCACAGTTCTCACCATATGTTTTGCAGACACCGTTTATTACAAACCAAACAAAATTAACAACTGATAATAAGCGAGTCATGATTTTTTAATGTAGTGTTGAATGGATATGCCAGAAGATGGAGCTGTTTGAAAGATTAGCATAAATATATTTTATCGTTTTGGGAAACTCTTTTGCTGCAAACAAAGAGAAGATCATCTCTAGAATGCACTACATAGGGTGCAAGCAGTTACTGAAGGCATATATAAACTTAATCAAACTCTTTCTGTAATAGTTATACTTCGTGAAAATCTGTTTTCAGACATTACCAGTGGAGTGTAAGGAGGCTGAATGTAACAGAATGATTGATTGGCTTCAGGCTATTTTATCATGCCAAACGGACTCCTTCCTTTATTCATATTGTGCCTTAAAAAAGTTGCTTTGCAAAGCATATCTATTGCCCAATTCTCAAGTGTGGTATCTAAGTTGTAAATAATAATGTTCAGTGACACTTAAGTAACAAATTAAAAATAAAAACATAATTTCCCCAGTACAATATAACAGTAACACATCTCTCCCCTCCTCCAAAGGCATCTGCTCTGCTGATCCCAAGATTGGACTATCACCCATGTTCTCATGAAGCTGTTGTGTAATGTATTGTCTCACTTTTTTTGTAGTAGTAGCAGAAGATCCTTGAATCCGTGAACAACACCAGATACACTAAAGGCACTCAGTAAAAATAGCAGTAATCACAGTCCTTTTGTGCTTCAACTACTCAATCCATAAAATAGGGATGATAATTCATCTGTGTGGCTGAGTTAAATAATGTTTGTAAAGTGATTTTGAGAGTCTCTGATGAAATCTACATAAGTGCAGTTGCTGTTTATGGTTAAATAACTTACAGATGCTTTGTGTTTACAAGGTAAAATAATGTCCTGTTCTGTTCAGATTTTTATATCTTTGGCTGAGTAAAATGTGAGGCCAAAGGAACCTACTTGTTTTTATATGGACACTTGCTATCTGATCTCTCAGCACTGTGCTCTCTGTATTTACCCTAAGTACTGACCCTTCTTACTGTGATATCCAAGTGCCTCACAATCTTTCATGTATTTATTCTCACAACAGCCCTCTGAGGAAGGAGAGTGCTATTATCCCTATTTTACACAGGGGGAACTGAGGCACAGAGAGGCTAAATGACTTGCTGAATGTTACTCAGGAAGTCTGTGGCAGAGAAAAGAATTTAACCCAGGTCTCCCAGATCAGCACCCTAACTGCTGACTCATCCTTCCTGACTGGTTATACTGCTGAGCCATTAAACATGGATGACTCAGCTCCTAAACCTCAGTTCTTTTAATATCCCTGTGAAGCACCTGGCATTGGCCACTGTTGGAAGACGAGATACTGGGCTAGATGGACCTTTGGTCTGACCCAATATGTCCGTTCTTATGTTCTTTCCTTCTGGTACTTTTTTGGTGTTTACTATGTACCCATAGAATTATGTTGGGGACTGGCAAGGGGATTCTCCACACAGAATGTTCAGGGCAGTTAGTATTTCTGCTGTGATTAATCTGCTGAGCAGTCATAGATCAGCTGAGGGCAGTGTAATGACTCTGCCAAGAATTAATCTCTTCTGCTGTGCAGGGATGAATGATGACTCTCCAGAAGCAGGGAGGTTCCTTGCCATATGGGGAGGAGTGTATCACAAAGGGTCTGGTGGCCTTGGGAGGAGTGTGGCATTTGGAAATAGTTGGCATAGTGGGGCCAAGCTGATGCTAGATCCTAGAGATCCTAGCGCTTGGAGCACCTACAGTACTTGCCTTGGAACCTGTGGTGCAAAGACACACTACCAGACATCTAGAAGGGAGGGGGGATAACACTATAGCACTCCAGCATCCCACAAGAGGGCAGTGATTGCTCCAGTTCCAGCATCCCTCATGACTTCTGCCAGAGAAGGTCAGCTTTGGTTTGGTTTCCACTCAGGGCTCCAGGGCAGTTTTGCTAGTGGATGCTGAACCTAGTACATGACGTACTGTGGGGCACCAGAGAGGTTGAGACCATATTATGCAGCCCCAGTTGCCCCTTAGCAGGCTTCCTGATGTTTGTGGACATTAAGAAAGTTGGGGTTATCATATAGCATAAATCCCAATTCTGAACCTTAGAGTCCAAAATGTGGGTGCCTGCATGAAACCTCCAAGCTTAATTACCAGCTTGGATCTGATAGCGCTGCCACCAGCCAAAAATTTCCAGTGTTTGGCTCACTCTGGTCTCCCCAAAACCTTCCCTGGGGGACCCCAGGCCTCAGCTTGCCTTGAGTCTACCACAAAGGGAAATACCCCCCTCCCCTTGTCTCTTTTATTCCTCGCCCAGGCTTCCTCCTCCGTTGGTTATCCTGGAAATTACTTGTTACTTAAACTCCTTGAATTAAAAATAGAGAGGGCATTATACTCTTCCCCCTCC
>NC_133771.1:21825084-21889954 GCF_003597395.2 Chelonoidis abingdonii
TTCCCTCCCTGAGCTTTTAAAAATCTGGTTTCCTGATTGGTCCTCTGGTCAGGTGTTTGGTTCCCTTTGTTAACCCTTTACAGGTGAAAGAAACATTAACCCTTAGCTATCTGTTTATGACAGGGGTAAATTTAGTCCATTAGCTCTAGTGTTTTTGCTGATACCAGAATGTGGCTCTTCTTGTGTACTTTAAACATAATGTGCCATTACTAGTATTGCGGATGAGCGAGAGGAAGGGACTGTTTGACAACTGGAAAAGAACCCCTACTGTTCTCTGGCAATTTTGATATTTGTACTTAAATGAAACAACCAAAGGGAATGGATGACTCAGCACATTTCAATGCTTCAAGTTAAGGACCAGAGAATTCATGCTGGCCAAATACCTCCTGGAGAGCAAAATAACTTACTCCCTCTTTCTCCCGCCTTCCACAGTTACAGTTGAGGGAAATAGATAGTTAAGTTATTAAGAACACAATTCTCTGCTACTGTGACATATACAGTACAGGTAGCATCTTGCTGATTCCCATGCCAACTGAGAGGTATTGCAAATGATTGAATTTTGCAAACTTATAAATGATGGGGAAACAAACAACAACAAAAAGCCAGAGTAATTCTTCAGTTCTGCCCCCAAGCAGCAATGCTTCATCATTTATAAAGATACACCATTAACGTGGCGCATATTAAAGCTGGCTAACTGATAGCTCTCGAAGTGATATTGTGGGTGAGGAATCACCATCAAGCGGGTGTGTTTCTAGTGGGGTCCCGCAGTGGTTCCTGGTCCTGTGCTATTTAACATTTTTATTACTTTCATAAAAGAAAACATAAAATCATCACTGATAAAGTTTGCAGATGACACAAACGTTTGGGAGGTGATAAATAATGAAGAGTACAGGTCACTAATTCAGAGCAATCTGGATCACTTGGTAAGCAGGGCTCAAGCAAATAATATGCATTTTAGTATAGCTAAACGTTAAACGTATACCTCTAGGAAAAAGGAATGTAGGCCATGCTTACAGCATGGGGGACTCTATCCTGGGAAGCAGTAACTCCAAAAAGATTTGGGGGACATGGAGGATAATCAGCTGAACATGAGCTCCCAGACTGATGCTGTGGCCAAAAGAGCTAATGCAGTCATAGGATGCATAAGCAGAGGAATCTCGAGTAGAATTAGAGAGGTTATTTTACCTCTGTGTTTGGCACTGGTGCAGTTGCTGCAGGAATACTGTGTCCAGTTCTGGTGTCCATAATTCAAGAAGGATGTTGATAACTTGGAGAGGGTTCAGAGAGGAGCTGAATCTATGTAGCTTAACAAAGAGAAGGTTGAGGGGAGTCCTGATCACAGTCTCCAAGTACCTCCGTTGGGAACTAATATATAATAATGGGTTTTTCAGTCTAGCAAAGAAAAGCTGTAACATGATCCAAGGGCTGGAAGTTGACGCTAGACAAATTCAGACTAGAAATAAGGTGTACATTTTTAACAGTGAAAGTAACTAACCATTGGAACAATTTACCGAAGGTCATGGTGGACTTCCAATCAGTGACAATTTTTAAATTAAGATTGGATGTTTTTCTAAAGGATCTGCACTAGAAATTATTTTGAGGAAGTTCTCTCATCTGAGTTATACCGAAGATCAGACTAGATTATAACAATGGTTCCTTCTGGCCTTGGGTTCTATGAATTTCTAGACTTTTCTCAGTCATTAGGAGGGCAACAAAGAATCCTGTGGCACCTTCGAGGCTAACAGCTGTATTGGAGCATAAGCTTTCATGGGTGAATACCCACTTCATCAGATGCTTGTCATGTGCATCTGACGAAGTGGGTATTCACCCACAAAAGCTTATGCTCCAATACAGCTGTTAGTCTATCAGGCGCCACAGGACTCTTAGTCTGAATCTGTAAAAAGCAACAAACACGACTACCCTTCTGATATTAGGAGGACGGTTCATGATCTTGTACCTATTTTCCGTGCCAATTTATATTATTTTTAATCAAAACAATGTGCTTTCATTGATCAGCACTTTCACAGTACAACCGCAGGTAAACTTAACTTGCATAATTATAATGACATACTACTTACTTTGTGGAACTTTAATAAGTTTTGTGGTGTAGTGGACAGGTAATGGATTGAGAGACCTGGGTTATGTTCCTACTAATGCCATGACTTGTTATGAGGCCTTGGACAAGTCACTTTACGTCTGTCCTCATGACTAAAATGGGAATGATTACACTTATCCTCTTGTATCAAGTGCTTTGAGAGCTACACATGACAAGCACTATATGGGCTTCACTGGAAAGACTCCCATTGAGTTCATTGGCTTTTGGATCAGGTCCTAAGAGCGCTAAATATTTGAGTAATACTGTATAATCTGACTGTTGCCGTGCTTTGTTTCAGCTGAGTCATCACACCGGCTTCCACTGTGTTTCAAGACAAGAAAAAATATTTTATTAAAAATAGGCTATGCGTATTCTATGCTTTCTTCTTCCTCGGGCAGAAAAAGGCCTATGTCAAATCTGGGTTCGGGATGCTACTTTTGTTTCCTTCCCCAGTGCTGCAGAAATCCTTCTGATGGGGCCCTGCAGAGATTGGGCTTTGTCAAGTTTGAGAGGGTAGGGCAGTGACCAGAAGGGTGAGTGATATCTATGCTTTGCCAGGTTCTCCCTCTACCAAATCAGAGGGATCCACATTTTGCATTGAAAACTTAATGCACTTTCTCCCTCTGCAGTTTGGATGGCCTTGGCCAATGGAGTGGGTCCTTGACTGTGGAACCTTTGAGAAGGATAGCTGCTGCAGGATTGGCTGGGCAACACATCAGAGACAGGAGAGGGAAAAGCCTCTTTATTATAATATAAAACTTTAAGAATTTTCGAGCCATCCTTAGCCAGGGAGATGTTTTTTAAACAATGGAATGTTTCCCATCAGTTGGCCTGTGAAGCAGAAGGAAAGAGGAAACTACCTGCTGTTAGATGTGGCTGTGGAGGGAATTCAGCTTTGGTGGAGTCAACATCTTGCATACATAAGAAGTTTAAAATGTTAGTAACTGCAGTATCAGTATATAATGTAGTTCTTCCTTCCTGGTCACTGCTGCTGGAAGTGCCTGAGCTGATACAGATCTGAAGTGACATTTAATACTTTGACCTGCTGATCTCTTTAAGTCACAGAAAATAAACATGTCTTCCACTCTCTGAATCTAATTAATGCATAGGCCAGCCCTCATTCATCCTCTGGTATAAGCCTGTAGGAGTCATGGAGTTATGTCTGGGATAAATCTGACCCATTATTTTTTTTTAAATGTTCAAATTGTGCAACACTGGTGAAGCCAAAAATTCAAAGTCAAAGCTGCTAAATCTGTTCTTTCCTTCACCTGTACCTGTGTGTTGCAGTGCTCTCCAATGAGTATGCTAGTATATATAATGGACAGCACTCCATAGTTATTCCTAAAGAAGTAAAAACTCTCATAATAAACAATAACTTGCATTTTCATCACATCTTTCCATCGCTCAGTTTTAGGTTTTAGTACCCATTTCTAGTACCCAGGCTTCATCAGGTCAAAGGATTTCACAAGCACTAATAAGTTTAGCTTTGCAATACTCTTGCATGGTAGGGCAGTATTACAGATGGAGAAACCAAGGCACAAAGAAGTTGATTGAGATGAAAAAGATCACTCAGGAAGTCTGTGGCAGAGCCACTAAAAGGAACCATCTTTCCCCCCAGTCCTTTGCCTGAACACTGATGTGAGTAGGAGTTGTGGCTGAGGTGAGTCAGTAAGGAATACAGGTGTGAGTCTGTTATTAGACTTTAGGGAGCAAAGCCTAAGGTATTATCTTTTCTTTAGGACACAGGAGCGAGAGAAGATACCAAATTGCCTTTTGATATCTCTGTAAAAGTGCGGGGGTCCCTTGAAAAGTTTTGAATATCTCAAAGGAATCTTCTCTTTTTTTAAGGAATGCAGACATAGTTTTTCTAATCTTCTTCCATTATTAATGTTAGTCCTTCTATGCATGTGCTTACTTTCAGTATAAACGAGTTTATAGACAAACTATCAAAAACACACACACTTTCCAGTTTTTGATATTCAGGCCCCTGGTACAAGGTTGGGAGACCGTCAGTTTACATTTGAATACTTAAAATTCAAAGATGCAAAAAAATTAATTGCTTTCTCCCCCACCTCCACGTAAGTATGAATTCCACACCAGTGGTGGATAAAATCATAGAACCATTTGCTATGCAATGTATGGTAGTCAAACAATATTTTTTTTTAGCCATAAACTTTATTGCCTTATGCCATTCAGTGGAGAGAAATATAAGAGTTTGTCTGCCCATTTGTAATCTGTCCAGCTCCATTTGGATTTATCTTGCCCTCTTCCATTGTATTGGCTGCTGCCAGTTTTGTTTCATTGGGTTATTTTTTTCGAACTTGCTCCATATACTTTATTAAAAATTATTAATATACCATATAATCAGATTCTGCCGAATATTAATTTTTGTGCCATTCGTGGGTCTCTTTTCTTCATTTCATACCTTTCATTCCCAAGAAGATTCATTCCCCGTAGATCTGATTTGGCTTCATTAAAGCCAGTGGCAGTGCTCCCACTGGCTTAGGACCCAACAAGTTTGGGAAGACTCCCATTGGTCTCAGTGGATTTTGGATCAGGCCGTTTGAAAGGAGTAGGATCTAGCCACATCCTAAGTAACACTCTACATCACATTTACTGGCCTCCTAATTCTATCTTTTGTGTGATGATATTATTTTAAAAAACAGATAAACTGAGTTCTAGCTTTGAAGTCAGTTACTGTGCTTTTTGGTCAGGGACTAGTAAACCTAGAAGAGATTATTTGGAAATGTTTAAAGGGCATTCACAGTTAGTCATTTGGAATATTTTTCCAGAATGGTACAGTAGAACCTGAGCGTAACGGACACCAGAGTTATGAACTGACAAGTCAACAACACAAGTTCAGTGGTTTGAGCATTGGCCTGCTAAACCCAGGGTTGTTAGTTCAGTCCTCGAGGGGGTCATTTAGGGATCTGGGGCAAAAATCTTTTTTGGAATTGGTCCTGCTTTGAGCAGGGGGGTTGGACTAGATGACCTCCTGAGGTCCCTTCCAATCCTGATATTCTGTGAAAAAACATTTGGAACCAGAAGTGTAACGAGGCAGCAGCAGCAACCAAAAAATAATAATTAAAAAAGCAAATACAGCACTGCGTTAAATGTAAACTACTTAAAAATGAAGGGAAAGCATCATTTTTCTTCTGCATAGTAAAGTTTCAAAGTTGTATTAAGTCAATGTTCAGTTGTAAACTTTTGAAAGAACCATAATGTTTTGTTCAGAATTACGAACATTTCAGAGTTACAAATAACCTCCATTCCCCAAGCATTTCTAACTGAAGTTCTACTGTATAAACAAATTAATTTCATAAGGTCATTGTCCTTCAGAGAAGAAAATAGAAAAATAATTGGAATACCTCAATACAGGTTGACTAATGTTTATTATATACTGTGACAAAGTTCCTTCTCTACCTTGGTGGGTCCTGTGCTTATTGGCAGATTTGCTCACCTCAGTGATCTTCCCCACAGTCTGGATCAGCTTCTCTTGTGTCTGATCAGGAGTTGGGAGTTTTGGGGGGAACCGGGCCCCACCCTCTACTCCGGGTTCCAGCCCAGGGCCCTGTGGATTGCAGCTGTCTATAGTGCCTCTTGTAATAGCTGCATGACAGCTACAACTCCCTGGGCTACTTCCCCATGGCCTCCTCCAAACACGTTTATCCTCACCACAGGACCGTTTTCCTGGTTTCTGATAACACTTGTACTCCTTAGTCCTCCAGCAGCACAGCCTCTCACTCTCAGCTCCTTGTGCCTCTTGCTCCCAGCTCCTCTCACACACTTCCTGTCCTCTAGCTCCTTCCTCCCTGACTGGAGTGAGCTCCTTTTTAAACCCAGGTGTCCTGATTAGCCTGCCTTGATTGGCTCCAGGTGATCTAATCAGGTTGTCTGCCTGAATTGGTTCTAGCAGGTTCCTGATTACTCTAGTGCAGCCCCTGCTCTGGTCACTCAGGGAACAGAAAACTACTCATCCAGTGACCAGTATATTTGCCCTCTACCAGGCTCCTGTACCCCACTGGCTTGGGTCTGTCACAATACATAATAAATATGTGTGTGTGTGTATATGTATATGTGTATATATGTATGTGTATATGTTTGTATATATGTGTGTATATATATAATATATATTTATTTTTATACACACACATACATATAATCAAATATCTGGGTGGTTTTGTTGGGTTTTCGGGTTATGTGGTTTTTTTTCTTTATCTTTGTATATTATCTGACTCAAAAAGTAATACAGAAACTAATATTAAAAATACCGTGGTCATTCAGCAGCATGCCTGGCTTATTTGAAAGCAAGACTTGAATTTGACATTGTTTTAGATTTCAAATAGGAAAATTACAAGTTCATTAATTTCAAGGAAAAAATGTTTATACTACAATTTATTAAACCTATTTCCCCCTTATTCTTGTGTTCATAAAAGAGTATTCATCCTGGACCAGGTCTTCAGTTGGTATAAATCAATATAGCTCCATACTGAATGTTGTATTTATACCTCATGAGGATCTGGTCCTATATCTTTTTATTTAAATTACATGGTATACTGCTACCTTGATATAACGCCACCTGATATAACACGAATTTGGATATAATGCAGTAAAGCAGTGCTCCGGACAGGGGGGGCGGGGCTGCATACTCCGGTGGATCAGAGTAAGTTCAATATAACATTGTTTCACCTACAACATGGTAAGATTTTTTGGCGCTCAGGGACAGCATTATATTGAGATAGAGGTGTAGTGTTTAGTGTCACCATCTGACTTTTGAGCGTTTACATATCAAGTCATTCAATGGCCCCTTTTGACATTGTCATTTCTGCAGTCTTGTTTAACAAACCTTTTGCTGTACCAAGAAACATAATTAAATGGTCTAAATTGTTTATTTGCTCTGCAGGGAAAAGGAAAAAAGGTTGTTAAAGCTTAACCCTTGGTAAGTTGTGGGGGTCACCTTAAGAGACTATTGCATCCTGCTAAACTTTTATGCTCTCTGTTTGTCAGTCTGATAGCTTCCTCTTAACTTTTTTCTGCCTCTAATAAATATGAATTTGGAATATTGCAAAAGTTTCATAAGGAATCAATTTATTAATTTACATCCCATGGTTTGCCATGTTTATGTACATTTAAAATCTGGGTGAATTGAAGGTAATTATTGAAATATGACATTGCACTTGATAAATGTAATGCACCTCTTCAGTACTGCTTACTAATGTCTATGTCCAAAGGTTTTGCAAAGGCATATCTGGAATTTTAAACTTTAATTATCTGTAGCCTACACTGGCATATGCTGTTACTCATAAATGGAAAATCAGGATGCACTGTTCTGTTGTGATTTCTAGCCCTCAGTCCATGGAATTGATTCACAGGCACAACTGGTTAGCTGGTAAGATTCAGGCATGTTAGGCTGGCAATGAGATCTCTCACAGGATGGTACAGACCTGATTCATCCTACAGATGGAATTTAAAATATGTATGCTGCCTAGTGTGACCAGGTGTCCGGTTTTTGACTGGACCACCCACTTGAAAAGGGATCACAGCGGCTCTGGTCAGCACTGTTGACCAGGATGTTGACTGTCCAGTTGATGGCGCCACACAGTGGGGCTGGCAGGCTCCTTGCTAGCCTCCGTGCAGCTGCCAGGAAGCTGCCAGCATGTCCCCACTCCGGCTCCTATGTGGAGGGGCAGCCAGGAGTTTCCTCATGCTGCCGCCACCGCAAGCGCCACCCTTCCAGCTCCCATTGGCTGGAAACTGTGGCTAATGGGAGCTGTGAGGGGTGGCACTTGTGGACAGGGCAGCACGCAGAGCCACCTGGCTATCCCTCTGTGTAGGAGCTGGAGAGGGGGACATGCCACTGCTTCTCGGAGCTGCTTGAGGTAAGCACCGGCAGGAGCCTGAACCTCTGACCCCCCTCCCAGGTCCCAACTCCCTCCCCCAGTCCTGATCCCCCTCCCGCCCTCTGAATCCCTCAATCCCAGCCCGGAGCACCTTCCTACACCCCAAACTCCTCATCCCCAGCCTCACCCCAAAGCCCGCACCCCTAGCTGGAGCCCTCATTCTCCCCCGTGCCCCAGTCCTGATCCCCCTCCTGCCCTCTGAACCCCTCAGTCCCAGTCCGGAGCACCCTCCTGCATGCCAATCCCCTCAGCCCCAGCCCCACCCCAGTGCCGGCAGCCCCAGCCAGAGCCCTCACCCCTTCTTGCATCCCAATCCACTACCTCAGCATGGAGCTGCCTCTTACACTCTGAACTCCTCATTTCTGGCTGCACCCCAGAGCCCGCATCCGCAGCCAGAGCCCTCACTGGAGTCCTCTGAGCCAGCCAGGTGAAAGTGAGTGAGTGAGGGTGGGGAGAGTGAGCGATAGAGAGGGGAGGGATGTACTGAGTGGGGGTGGGGCCTCAGAAGTGGCAGGGTGTGGGAGGGGTCCTGGAGGAGGGGCAGGGGGCGGGGCATGGATGTTCTGTTTTGTGCAATAGAAAGTTGGCAACTCTAAGGCTGCCCACTGTTCTTTGATTACTTTGCCATGTGGGTTCCACATGCCTCTTCACACACAAAATAACCTGATTCTTACCGCTATCTGGGCAAAAATTCAATGTGTTTATTGAGTTCAGGAGGGGAAGAAGTGGGAGCTTGGGAAATCTCAGGGACATAATAAACTATATTTACAGCATGTGCTTGATAGAATCCTTTTGAGTTTTCCACTAGTCTGTAAATGTGGACAAGTGACTGTAGGTGCAAAATGCAGATTAGGTCCCCTGTTTACATAATAGAGGCAAAAACTATAAGGTACACTTCAACTGAGTTCATAGCACCATAGTTATGATGCGTCAAAATGAAGCCTGCTTGCACGTGTTTCTGCTTAAGATACTTGCACTTGCCTGCACTTTGGCTATGTTTAAGGGAAAGAATAAAGGAGAGAGATCATCATGCTCTTGTATGTGCATACAGGTAAGAAATGAAAGTTAATTGAGGAGCTAATTATGATGATCATTTGTATAAATATAATATACATTTGATATATCTTATTTGCAAATCCTTTGCCCAGCATGTCACGGAAACCTATATTTCTCTTTAAGCCTGATCTGTTTGTTTGAGGTGTGTGT
Source organism: Chelonoidis abingdonii (assembly GCF_003597395.2). Lineage (NCBI taxonomy): Eukaryota > Metazoa > Chordata > Testudines > Testudinidae > Chelonoidis > Chelonoidis abingdonii. The sequence continues at coordinate 21,834,286 of NC_133771.1, forward strand.
GTGTCAGCCTCCTTAAGCCTTTCCCATGTGTGAGAACATCATTGTATTCTGTATATGCTCCATTTAAATCCATCTGACATCTATGTGGGCTGCTTTCCATGCATGAACATGGGCGAGTTACATCTCTGCCTTCCTTGGTTGCTGGACTGCAGTTAAGGGTAGATTAAGTTTCTGTGAGCAAGAAACTTGTCTTTGTGATTCCTCAAGTCAGAATTGGGAGCCATGGCAGCCCTGGAAGGGGCCAACTGGAATCCATGCGACAAATGAAATCTGTGGGGTCTTGCTGTGCATCTCGGATTTAAAGTTTTTCATTTATAATTGCTCATTTCAAAACACCATTCAGCATTTTGATTTTGTCAAAACAAATTATCACGTGAATCTTGTTGCAAAAGTTCTCAGTTCTGAAACTGGAATGTTTCTAAAATTAAGTCTCTGGCAATTGTTGATTAGATTTTCACCAAGCTGGCTCAGTTCTAAAGCTCTTTGTAAATCCACTGCTGCTTGTGTTTCACCCTTCATTTATTCAGAGAGCTTCTCTCATCCTTTATGCTCTCTCTTCACACTTCCTTACACCCTGTGGGTCAGGTTTAGACCTTGTGTGTATATAGAAATCTCCAAACTAAATTAGACCAGTGGTCTAGCTATCTCAGTATCCTGTCTCCAACAGTGGCAAATACCAGCTGCTTAAGAAGAGGGTGCAAGAGACCTTATAGCTGGCAGTGATGGAATAACCTGCTGGGACAGGGTGCTAAGGTAGCACCCTTGGCACTGAGTATGCTGCAGCACAAAGAAAGGTGTAGGTTCAGCTGGGAGCAAGTAACCCCGGTTTCTGTTGGGGGGAGGGGATGACTGACACTTGGGTGGTAATTGCTGGGCTAATGAGACATTTGGCTCAGTAGCTGGGTGGATATATATAAAAAAATAAATTTGGGAGGAACAGTAAGTTAAGGGGAGCTCAGAGAATGAGCTGCTGGAGGAGAGAGGGGGCTGTGTATAAGTTACCTCCTGCTGTATATTTGTGATGTTCTGTTTTGCTTGGGAACCGAAGAATAAATGTACACGTGGTGAGCATTTCTTTCCTAACTTCAGTAAATTAGAGGGTGACTTATGCCCTGATGCAGAGGTATTTATATCCCTTCCAAAACTGTTTGAGTTGTTTTGTTCTGTTTTTTACTCTGTGCTCCCCCTGAAGTAGTCAGGTTTCCCTAGGTTGGGAAACATGGCTGTGAAGCCTGATGTGTTCCTGAGATACCTCTTTTTTTGGCAGGAACTGGATTGTGCAGTATGTGGGCTTGTCTATACGAATGCCTAGTTCTTGGCAAATGGGTGTAAATCTACCCCTCACTAGCATGTCACACACGAAGTGTGTGTGTGTGGACTCTTGCTGCCATGCACTAAAAATTCCACAGTGTGCTTTAATCTATTCCTGTTTCAAAAACAAGCCCTCGGGGTGTTGTTTTTTTGTGTCAAGTGGCTACTGCTAGATTTAATGGTACACTAATTTTTTTACAAACGTAGACATTCACTTTGATATTTTATTGGTACTATGGTTTTGAGATTGTTGTGAGTTCTGCAGTAAATCTGGGATTATTTCAAAGTATGCAGGGCTATCTGTTACCCCTGTTTTCCCAACTAATGTTCAGGCTACATATTAAAAAAACAATGCAGAAAAATTCAAAATACTTGAGTGTTATAGACCAAAAAGCTACCCATCTTTGCTGCACTGTGTGCAGGTGTTATGGTGATTTTAAAATGAACATTATTTACTTGTATTTTGAGCACAAAATTTCAACCACATAATTAACTTGGATGGTGATACTATATCCAATTCCATACTTCCTTTCTATATAGATAGCTTGGTTCTTTTGAAAGAGAGTGTGTGTGTGCGTGTGTGTGTGTTTAAACAAACCTACAGTTTGCCTCTGTGTAGCTTACCAGAGGAAATGTCAAGTTGTGCTGCAGCATTGCTATTGTTTATCAACGAAACATTGGGGCAGAACTCCAGATGGTGTAAATTGTCAGACCTCATAGCTAAATACCATGGAGAGAAAATACCAGATACTAAAAGGCTCTTTAATCTACCAGAAAATGACATAACAAGAACTCATGTCTGAAAGTTAAAGCCAGACAAATTTAAATTAAAAATAAAGCACACCTTTCTAACAATGTGAGTGATTAACAATTGGAACAAATTACCAAGGGAGGTGATGATTCTCCATCTCATGAGATCTTTAAATCAAGACTGAATGTATGTCTGGACAATAGGCTTTAGCCATGCAGAAGTTTATTGAACTAAATGCAGGGGTAAATGGGTGGAATTCTCTGGCCTGTCTTATACAGAAGGTCAGACTAGATGATATGATAGTTCCTTCTGGCCATAAATCCTATGAAACTGAGAGTTTATTTCTACTCCCCCAGTTTTTATGCCATCTGCAAACTTTATCAATGGTTTTGTTTTCTTCCAGGTCACTAATAAAAATATTCACTAGTGCAGCACCAGGAACTGATCCCTGCAGGACCCCACTAGAAACATCCATTAGATCAGTGTTTCCCAAACTCAGGATGCCACTTGTGTAGGGAAAGCCCCTGGCAGGCCAGACCGGTTTGTTTACCAGCCACGTCCGCAGGTCTGGCCAAGTGCAGCTCCCAGTGGCCATGGTTCACTGCTCCAGGCCAATGGGAGCTGCAGGAAATGGGAGCCAGCACATCCCTTGACCCGTGCCGCTTCCAGCAGCTCCCATTGGCCTGGAGCAGCAAACCGCGACCAGTGGGAGCTGCGATCGGCCGAACCTTGCGGACGTGGCAGGTAAACAAACCGTCCCGGCCCGCCAGGGGCTTTCCCTACACAAGCAACATCCCAAGTTTGGGAAACATTACATTAGATGATGATTTCTCATTTGCAAATACATTCTGAGGTCTATCAGCTAGCCAGCTCTTTATTTATTTAATGTGTGTCTATTTTATATTGTTCTATTTATTAATCAAAATGCTGTGCTCTACCCAGTTAAACATCTTACGGAAGTCTAAGAATTCCCATGAACAATGGTACCTTTATCAATCAAACTTGTAATCTAATTCAAGAAAACAAAATCAAAATATTTGTTTATGTTGTGTTCACTCCTTATCAATAATTGATTTGATATTTTTGAAAATATAAAAACCATAATAAAGAAAGCACAGTTGGGGACATCTGCTTAATATATACTTCTTCCTATTGATTAATCTTTGGAACTTGAGTACCCTGCAAATGGTGAAAGTTGATACAGCATATTGCATTCACTCAGGGTTTCTATTTTTCAACAGTTACTTGCTGGTATAAAGAAATTGAGATATGCTGCATGGTTTTTGTTTTGATGCTATTGGAAAAATCTGTGGAATGGACAAATGAGCAGTAGTACATTGCTCCAGGAGCATTTATCGTTGTGATAAACTTGGCAGATCATCCCACAATAAATAAAATTTAAATTGTTTAATTAGATAATATTTTGGTTGCAACAGAAGAGCTCCTAAAACTACATATTTTGGTCACAAACCAATGCACAGAATAAAACACATTGTCTTTCATTGATATGATATTCCTGCCTAGGAAACATTTGTTACCTTGTAATTGTGATGCATGAAAATGCTTTGCTTAGATTCCTTTTGCACTAAAAACAACAGCCCAGTCCCCCCAAAATCCTCCTTTACTGACAGACACCTGACTAGGTAAAGCTGCTGAACATTATGCTGGGGTATAGAAGTTTGAAATACAATAGGTAGTAAACTCCGCTGGCTTGGGGATTGCAAATGTTACCCTTAATTGGATGATTAAATTTGTCTACGGTGAAGCTGGGAGTGTGCTTCTCAGTGTGGGTAGACAGACACGTTAGCTCTGCTTGAGCTAGCATGCTAGATATAAGAGTGTAGTTGGGGTGTCATGGGTGGCAGCTCAGGCTAGCCACCTGAGCATGAGCCCCCCTCGACCCCCTTGTTATGTACTTGAACAGCTAGCCCAAGTTACTGCCTGTGCTACCCCAGTTATACTGCTATACTCAAGCTTGCTAGGTTAAGCAGAACTAGTGTGCGTCTGTCTACCCATGCTCTGGTTGTAGACGTACTCCATGTGTGTCCGTCTACTCAGCTGCATTGTAGACATAACCTGAGAGGCTTCCGTTTTGCACCACTTCTAGGGCTTCGGCATTGTGGCTTTTTGATCATGGGTGAGGTGCTATTCTCTGCTGGCTGTTACACTGCTGCAAATCTGCGTAACTCCATTGGAACTGAAAGCTCAATAAGCATTTTGCGTATAACTATTCTTCAGTTCACTACGGAATTTCTCTACTACTAACTACCAGCTGCTAACTATTCTCAGTTTGCTTTTTGTTGGTTAAAACCTTGACATGCTGTTGATTTCTGTTATTAAGAAGCTCACTTTGTGGCAATGGTTCTCATTTCTATCCTTGCAAGACATTTTTAAGTATCAGTAGCTATTTTAACAATTGACTGCACAGTATTTCTTTTATCTTGAGCAGGGGTGGTGCTTCTGTTTAGGTGACCTAGGCGGTTGCCTAGGGTGCCAGGATTTGGGAGAGCAGCGTTTTGCCGCCCGCAGCGGCAATTCGGCGAAGGGGGGTCCTTCACTCGCTCTGGGACCCGCCACCGAAGTGCCCCGAAGACCGGGAGCGCAGAAGGACCCCCCTCACCACAGAATTGCCGCCAACGACCGGGAGCACGGAAGGACCCCTGCCTAGGGCGCCAAAAACCCTGGCACCGCTCCTGATCCTGAGCAAGCGCTTATAATGAGCGTTCAGGGTGGGGCGCAGTTGCCTGCTTTTTATGAGTCTTATCTCTCTTCTCTGTCTAAAATAAACTTGAGGTAGCAGCTCCATTTATCAGAGGATAGAAATCTCCTTTGCCTCAGAAAGGCATTAGTCACAGAAAGGCATTAGGTGCCATGAGCTATATAGAGGATTTAACACAAAGCCTGACAAGTACCCTATAAACACTTCAAACTTTCACTATTCTTCAGCAGGTGATTAAAGTATGAGAATACTTTCATACTAGCTGCCCTAGTTGATGATGGGAGAGAATGTGTAAAAGCTCTGGACATTGTAAGATCGTTTTTTTCTCTTTAGTTGTTTTTGAGTTAATAAAGAAAATAGAAACTGGTTGAAAATGGATATTGGAAGCATTCAGAGAGGAAAATATCTGCTTTGAGGTTAACTTGATTCCTTGACCATAAAACACCTTAATGCATTGTATTTCAGAGTTGAAGTGTAATACAGGAACATTTCTCTGGGACCAGATACACTATATCTTTGGGTAACTACTTTCATCTTCCATCTTGCTGAAAGACAGGCTTCCTTTTTTGTAATGTGAGTTCAAGATGTTTGTCAAGTGGTGCCTAGAGTCCTTTTCAATATCTTTCTACCTCTCTACATGACGCATTTTTAAGGAGTGCTGTATAATTAAAGCATTTCGGTGGTATATATTTTTGCATCTGTTTTTATTTTCTCATAAATAATTGTTTAATCAAAAATCCTTTTTTTATTTTGGTTTGGTTTTTTTTTGTTTTACTTGACTTGTACGATGTAGCTCAGTTATATAGAATCTAGACATTTAGAAATGGACACATTTTTAACTTTTCCTAATTATTTTTTTCCAGGTGCTGATATAAACCTTGTAGTGCTTCTTTGATTATACAGACAGTATTGTTATGTGTTTGCATTGTAATTTTGCTATTGAACATCATGGGCTTGAATACATAAAATCGTGTTGAGTGAAGTCTGTTTAGATCTGTACAGTTTAGTAATAATACATTTATTTTTAGAATAGCACTTCTGTTAAACTTCAAACAGTCAGACCTAGCGCAAGCAATTAGCTAGAGATAAATGAAAAAGAAAGTGCACATTCAACATATTTTCTAAGGAACACCTCTTCGCAGGGCAGTGTATTTACTGTATAATACCTGAAGAATAAAAGGGCTAAAGTGAGAGCTTTAAAAACAAATGAAAATATGCAGCACAGAAAGAAAAGGAGGTGGAATAAACTTAGGTCTGATCTACACACAATTTTTGTACCTGTAAAACTATTTTGCTTAGGTGTGTGGGTATTTTTATCATAATAATTGTACAGGCACAACCCTTAGTGTGCACGCTGTTATGCTGATATAAAGGAGCCTTATACCAGGATTATTTCCCTTCCGGTGCCTTTATACTAGCATAACTGCAGCTACATAAATATGGCTGTACTGGTATAACTGTACTGGTATAGTCACTGCTGTACAGTTTTTGTCTGCAGAGAAGCTCTAAGTGGTGTTCTGCTGATAGCACCCACACTTTAAGTGCTACTGAAGGAAGACTTGCTGATATACCCTTAACGTCATGGTGCACTCTGCATTTTTAGTAGGCTTTATTCTGAATTTCTCAGTCACCAAAGGCTGGAAGTTTAGCCTGAGAAATGGAATTAGTGAACGTTGAGTATGGGTTTCACGCTATGTCCCTAAAAACAATAAATATTGTGAATGGAATTTTCAAAGGCCCCTCAGGGTGTTAGGCATCTAAATCACATTCAGTTTCAATGGGAGTTACTGCCGTGGAGTATTTGAAAATACTAGCCTGTATTTTTAAATAAGTATTGGTGATAATTAAAAAATATATATTATGGTGCGTCATCTTGAAATATACTTGAAAGCTGCTTCTAGTTTATAGGCATTGAGGTGCTGCATTGCCATCCCCAAGCAGCTACATGCATCCAAATAACATAACCTTTCGTGTGAAATAATTATGTTAATATAACACACAAGTTGCAAAATTAATCACCGAAAAGGCAGGAAATACCAAAGTTGAGGTTGCATGCACAACAGATTTCATGCAATCTAATGAGCTGCCAGCATGGACATAATCGAAAAATGTCTCATTCTTTTACTGGACCAAGAAATACCTTCACATTCCCAATGTGACACAAAACAGCTTTTAAAGAGATAAAGGAATGTTATGAAGTTTTAGAGAATGGAGTAGCAGAATGTCTAGTATCTACATCAGTATGATATGGAGAAATCATTGTGGTATTTTCATTCTGCGCTCATCAGTGGATTTCCCCAGAGCTAACTTTATATTGTCATTGGTATTTATTAGTATATAAGGTAAGTATAATTTATATGAGTTTTCAGACACAGTTAACCAAAGTCAAGAGGCTGGACAGGGAAAGCAGCTTGATCATCAATGGAAAAAGAGTTATTGCTTTCAGCATGGGTAGCAATGCACTTTTCATTGTGGTTACTCTCTCAGCTTGTCAAAATATACAGTACCCATGGTCTGTAGAATTGAAGCAGTTTGTTACTGTAGTGAAATAAGTTTTACAGAAATATCAGAGGTACGAGACATAAGAACATAAGAAGACGCAACAAATGTTTGTTTTATACAGAACTGCGTTGTGGTTTGTCAGTTGTTGTAAGATCAATATGAACACCCTTGTTTGTTTTTCTTGTCAGGTAACCCAGGACTGGCAGGCTATTACAGGACCTTCATACGGGCATTATACCATGGACTAAACCGGCGGTACCCAGTTTGGGTTGTGAGCCATGCTGGGCACTGCAAGCCCCCTAATGGCATGGGAATGACAGAAGGTACTGTACTGTAATTTGTAACATACACACATTTTACTATAGCAATGATTTGTCCTGCAAAACCTGTGATTATTAATAATATCACTTAACACTTCCATGGCACTATTCATCTTTGGAATGCCGTGCAGACATTCCTTCAGAACAGCCTTGTGAGGGAGAAAGTACTGTGAGTGTTTGTACTGTCATCTCTAGGCTCCTCTACATGCTGTGGGTTCACTAAAACTGATTTTAACTGATTTTAGTTTTATTGTCACAAGGGATGTGGACACTCTTAGTTCAGTTTAAAGCAGATTTATTTTGGTTTAGCATAAATCAATTAGGGATGGATTTAAGGTAATTGGAAATATTTTGATCAGAAACCAAAATTAAAATGTCTATACTGTGATTTGCACCAGTGCCACTAGATTTATCTTAAAACTGTTTTTAAATCAATCAGTGCAGTAGCTCGGTGGTTTGAGCATTGGCCTGCTAAACCTAGAGTTGTGAGTTCAGTCCTTGAGGGGGCCATTTAGGGATTTGGGGATTGGTCCTGCTTTGAGCAGGGGGTTGGACTAGATGATCTCCTGAGATCCCTTCCAACCCTAGTCTATGATTCTATGAACTTCAGTGTATACACAAGACCTCTGTCTTATAGATGGAAGGAGGGACCAGGGAGAAGGAGCACAGTGAAGGAGCCCAAGGCCATGGATGTAGTATGGCCATATCCAAAACCGAGGACAAGGGTTCCTGGCTCCTAGGCCTACACCCTGACCACTAAATGGTACTTCTCTGGTCTTAAATTACTTTCTTAACTCTTAGACAAACCTGAGTATTTACACGTGCACGAAGCAGTTTTCAGGATCAGGGGCTTAACAGCAGAAATGTTTAAGGTCACTTTCCTTACCATAACATTTGCATCTGAACTTTTGAGTCTTAGTATTTCCTTTTGTAATTTCAAGGTTGAAAGTGAAATCTGAAACCTAATGGTGTTTTTGTCAAATTGCTACTAATCATTCTGGTCAAATGTCAAACTCTAAGCCAAACATTAGTACTTTGGCAGTGGGAGATGAGAATTCTCCATGCTTCCAACTACTAGCCATACCATAATATGTGTTAGGATCTGCACTTGCTGGTAAACCTGCAACACCATGGAATTAATAAAAGTATAGAAAACTGTTGAGGGATAGCTACAGAAAAAAATTAATGAAACAATGCAAGTGTTTAACTTGCATAAACTTCTTGTTTATTTTATTAGGAGGAGGAAGTTTAAATCCTATCAGTGTGAATTTAAAATCTATTTAAAAATATTCCTCAGGCAGCTTTTTCAAGCTAGTCTTCTAGGAAATCTAAAAATGTTAATAATTTTTTTAAAAATTGTATTACTAAACTGATTTCTTGAGTAGGGCTGCAAGCTACACTCTGTGATAACGTGTTAAGAATGTAACAACAAAAATTCAGTTAATTTCTTATTAACCCGAGGGAAAATGCTAAACAGCTAGAAGTCCTCGAGTTAATCTCATTATCATAATCATAAACTGAGTGCAATTGGGAAACAGATGTTGGTCAGTGTTGGGAGAAAGGAGGAGAAGAGGAAATAATAAAAAGGTAATTTTTGAGTTATTAGAAGCTGATCCCCTTTCCTGCATTTGTTTATTGCAACAAATGCAGTGAACTAAATCATGAATTAATTGCAACTGCTATATCTGAAAACTGCAAACTAAAGCCTCAAATGATGGATTAAGAAAAGAGGAAGCCAGAATGAATCTCTAAAAAAAAAAATCGTTTGCGAAATGTATCTATGAATAACCCACCAAAGTGTCTTAGAGTCAGCACAAAGAAAATGCAGTCAGATCACACCTGCAAGTGTACAGTGCAAAAATATAAAATACTCATATTACACAATACACTCATGTTACACAATACACAGTTGAAAACTGAGGGAGGTGGGAAACCTCAGAAGAATGAAAATTTCCTATTCATTTGTCAGGATGCCAAAAAAAAAAAAAGTGTGTCTTCACTGCTGTGTAACATACACATGCAAGCACATTCCTCTCTCAACACTAGGGTATGGGTGACTTTTCCAGTGGTACTGAGTTTGACTTAAACATCCTTACTATTTCTTCATTATGTTCGTTCAGTTTTCAGAAAACAATATTTTATATTGTTTGCTCTTTTCCAAAGGGATCTAAAAGCCCATTACAAATTATGGGGCAAATTCTGACTTCCTGTGTAAGGCTCAAGTAGCAGGGTGCCTTGTTTGGCCCAGGGGAATGGAAGGCTCTCCATAGACTGTGGGTCAAAATGAGTGCAGTTGCCAATATGGTGTCTAAATCTTTTCTGCCCCTCACAAAGGGGTTTGGTGGGCACAAGTGATGGACCCATTTTCTATGACCCTCTTCCTCTGATGCCTCCTATATCAGCCCCCAACATACATCGTGCAGCATTCTGGATAATAAAACCCCTGAGGAACACAAATCTATAGGCACAGGCGGAAAGGATCCTGCTCTCTGCTGCTGCTATCTATTGGGCCCTGAATTTCTGGAGAGTGGAGTGCTAGAAACACAATTTAAGCCTATATAAATGCTGTAGGAGGATGGAAACCAGGTGGATAACTGACACACTGCACAGCAATGGAGGAAAAGGAGAGTTTGCCCAAGAATACTAGGGCTTAGATCATTTTTCTGTGGACTCTTTCAATTCCCCAATAAGAACCAACAACCTCTAGTTTTAAGTTCTCATCTGAAAGACTCACACAAAGAATTTCAGGAAACCCAATTTCAATACAGATGCTCCTCGGGTTACGCAAACCTGACTTACAGAAATCCACACTTACAGAAAAAGTTCTGTAAGCTTTTTTTCTTTTTTTTTTAATATTTGTCAGAGATACATTCCTGACTTATGCAAAATTCGACTTACACAAGGCGTTCTGGAACAGAGCGCATGCATAAGTCGGGGAGCGTCTGTACTTGGGAAGGGTGAAGGGATAAACTGATTATGCTAGTAATTAAACCTGTGGTTCAAGAGTCTTTCAAATCTGAGCATTAGAGCAGTAAAAAATGTGTTCTTTTCAAAACCTCACACATTCTCAGAAGAAAGTAGGCTCCATCCCCTTGTTGCTCAGCCTTTTACACATAGAGAACAAAGTCTACCAGAGTATTTGTCGCCTTAGATGAAAGATATTGTGGTCAGGCTGTGGTCTCTTAAAGAATCTCAGAAAGGATCTAAGGCTGTATTTTGCTCTGCTATCAGCTGTCTAATCTTTCCCCTCTTCCACAAGAGTGCAAGCAACATCTATGGTATTGCTTCAAGAAGTTCTACTTGATATCTTACATGCTTGTAAAAAGTTATGCTTTGGTGTAAGATTCCTTCGCCGATGTATCCTTTGAAATAGTGGTTCTTCATTCAGCTCTCCTCACACCCTCCTCCTGTTTGACTGCTTGTCAGTCACCCATAGGGACCAGTACTTGAAGACGAGACCTTACAGTAACTGAAGGTTCTTTTGAGATCAAAGAACCTTGTGGTTCTTGTCTGTGTTCTGCTACCTATCCTCCTTCCCCTCTGCTTCGGACCATCTTTTGGATCGTGACAGAGAAGGAACTGAAGAGGCTGTTGGTCTGCCCCTTCCTGTATCTCCTAGGTCGGGGGCATGAGGTGAGTGAGGACACATATGTGGCCCAATGGACACGGCTTGCAAAATTTCAAAATCCACGTGCTCCTGGCATGTGGAGTGCCTGCGTACGCCCAATGGAATACAGATCGGGCCACAAATCTTGAAGAACCTCCAGTTACTATAAGGTACGTAACTTTCTCTTCCCTTTTGTAAGTTTCATTCTCTGTGTTTGTTTTCCTAATAGTCTAAGGAGAGCTGACAGATGCACCAGTATTCTGTACTTTCGAATAAGAGATGCCGATGGTAACAAAATTGTTGTTAGCAGTGCATGTTGCTTAGCAATTTGATTGTGAATGGGATGTTAAATAACCCACCATATTTCTTTACATGAAGCCATAGCAGCAAAATCATATGGCATCTGGTAAAGGAATAGTCTCCTGTCATCCTGGCCTCCTGATATGGATTGAAGTGAAGCGGCTTAGCACTGACCAATTTGCATGATGCTCCCAGTTCGGAGGTAGATATGTTGAGTTTAACTGATTTAAGTTATATGTTTCTGAACGTTGAGTTTAATCAGTAATTCTGTATTATAATTCTACTTTTAGCAACCAGTTGTGCATAAATTATTCATAATTTTGACTTTCACTTAGCCAAAAATCAGTCTTGCCCCTTAGTCAAAAAGAGTGGCTCATCTTCCGGCTCAGCTGTTATAAAAATCCTTGTAGGTAGCACACTGCTGTCATTGTTCACTATATATAGCAACTGATGCTGAAATGTTTAAAATTGCAAAAAAGAGAGCAGCTTATGAGCACTTTTTTGGACACACTGTTTAAAAATCAACATAATCTATATATGCTGTATAAACATTGCAGAATCTTAAAGGTGTTGCTTTTTCTTTTGCAGTGCCTAATATTGACACTTTGACTCATAGTTTTCCTAATGGTTAATGTGCTTGAGTCAGTCACACAGATGCTACCTATGAACGGCTTCTTTGATAATGTCATAAACACTGACTACTTATTTATCCTGGCAGTTTTGTCTGCTACGTGAAATGTATTATGATTTTATTGGTGACTGCCTTTATGAGCTGTAAGTATTTGGACATCAGTTGGTTAATTTCAATTTAAAATACAGGTTTGTAAGAAACAAAGGGGAAAAAAGTATGAACCCAAACAGATCATAATTCAGATATAGCAATGTCTGCCTTTAATTTAAAATAAACAGTGAAAGTATACCCATAATTAGTTTATTTGTCCAAGTTTGTAGGGCTTCTTTTAGCATGTCACTATTAAAAGGGATTTGCATTACTTTTCTTTGAGATTTCCGGTCACATTTTGATGAGAAATGTAATCTTCTACAGCTCACAGAGTAACATGTTAGGCATTGAGAAAGTTTATTTAAACTACAAGTTAGTGCTTTTCCTATAAGAGGCTTTTAAAAATACATTGCAGCTCAATTCCCTGGCTGTCAAAACAGAGGCTACTGCCTGAGAATGGATGTCAGTTTGTATTTTCATAGGGATTAAATAGATGGGCCTTTGAATTACTAGCAAGACTAAATGTGGGTAATGATGGTGTATAACTGGCATTTAGGGAGCAAATAGAGTAAAAATGTGCAGTGCTTGATATATGGAAAATGTTTACGCTGAAAAGGAACAGTGGGTAATTAAGAAAAGAATGGAGGGAAATGGTTCTCCAGGAAACAGTTAATTACTGAAAGAGAATAGTACAGATACTTCAGCGTAACTTTGTAAACAACATGTAATTATTTTCAAATAACTTACTTTTAAAAAAATTGCAAAAGTTCACCAAAGATGCAAATAGGGTTTTCTTGAGGAATGAGGTACCACTGCATATGAGTAAGTTGTGGCAGAAACTGGCTCTGTTTATATCTTGAAATGTCCATGCTGCTACCAAGAAATACAACCTGATTCTGAACTCACAACATTGTAGCTTGGGAGCATCTCCATAATGTAAAACCTATTTGGGATCAGAATCTGGCTTAAAATAGTCTTTGCAGTCAAATTCCTCCTCTATTATTTTTCTTAAAATGAACTCGTATTGTTTGGAAAATGAGAGATGAATCCATTTATTTAGAAATGGAATACCCGCCATCTTAAGTAGTTCAGTGGCCTTTTGTTTACTTTGTTATAATTATTATCCACATTTTACAGGCAAGGATCTGGGGCACTGAGTCTTGCCCAAGGTCACACTGGACATCTGTGGAAGAGCTGGGAATTGAACCAGATCTCACGAGTCCCAGCCCATTGTCTCTGCTACCGTAGATCCTTTCTCCTGCATGCAAAGTGCCCATAGTGCTCCATAAATAATAACTAAAGGTGCAGACAGGATCAGGGTTGGTAGGAAAAAAGTCTCTTCTAAAGCATTCAGACTAAGTACTTGTTCATTCTTTTGAAACACTCCACTCTGCTTGGATTTTAACCCTGTCTTCAGATATATTTGTATAAATAAAGTAGACACACATAAGCAGCCGTGCATTACAATTGCATTCCACAAAGGTTTTTGATGACTTGATCAACAATAAGGAATAGTGTCCCAGGCCAGAATATGAATAAAAATCCAGTGTTTCTTCTGCCCAAAACCCCAAATGAAATTGTCTTCTGCAGATGCTTTTCTATGTTGCATTATAAGGTCAGAAAACTTCTATTTAGATTTTAAATCTTTAGCTTCTTTATTATTGGTTTATTAATTTGTGGTAGTACCCATAATATGTTAGGTGCTATAGAAATATAAAGTAAGGTATGATCCCTGCCTTAATGAGTTTATAATTTAAGACATAAAGTAGACAGATGGACAGGTGGTAAGTGGATGTTGGTAAAACAGTGTCTGATAGTCTATATATAAAACCATTATGTTATCTCCAGTCAACTATTGTATTGAAAGATGAATCTAGGCAAATTCAGACTACAAATAATGTTTCTTTTTTTAACAGTGTGTAATTAACCATTAGAACAGAGGTCGGCAACCTTTCTGAAGTGGTGTGCTGAGTCTTCATTTATACACTCTAATTTAAGGCTTCGCATGCCGGTAATACATTTTAACATTTTTTTTAGAAAGTCTCTCTATAAGTCTATATATTATATAACCAAACTACTGTTATATGTAAAGTAAACAAAGTTTTCAAGATGTTTCAGAAGCTTTATTTAAAATTAAATTAAAATGCAGATCTTATTAGCTTAGTGTGATCCTTACCCTTGCTTTTCCTTGCTGAGTTTTCCAATGTCTGGCATGTATTTGGATACCTTAAGCTGCCCACAGGCTTCTGAGTGATCAGTTGTTAACCGACTTCGAGAGGGACAAAGATCAGATTTCATGTGTGAAAATATCTGTTCACACAGGTATGTGGATCCAAATGCTGAAAGCAGTTTTCTTCAAACAGTCAAATTTCACTGGCAGGGACGTCCAGCAGGTCAGAAGAGAGGCCCCGTGATCTCTCTCTCTCTCTCAATAGCTTCAGGTGCACTCTCTCTCTCGATAGCCTCAAGTGCACAAACTTTGATGTCCACAATTTTGAGCTTTTTAACTGAATGAATTGCATTTCGAAATCTTCAACACCCATCCACTGAAATACAGACAAATCCAAGGGTACGTCTACACTACAGGATTATTCCGATTTTACATAAACTGGTTTTGTAAAACAGATTGTATAAAGTCGAGTGCACGTGGCCACACTAAGCACATTAATTTGGTGGTGTGCATCCATGTACCGAGGCTAGCGTCAATTTCCGGAGCGTTGCACTTTGGGTAGCTATTCCGTAGCTATCTCATAGTTCCTGCAGTCTCCCCCGCCCCTTGGAATTCTGGGTTGAGATCCCAATGCATAATGGGGCAAAAATCATTGTTGCGGGTGGTTCTGGATAAATGTCGTCAGTCATTCCTTCCTCCGGGAATGATATCAGTTAAAAACATGAGCTTACACAGCCATTTGTCATCATCCAGTTTGGGGTAGTTTTGTTCTTTTTCTGACAAAAAGGTCTTGATTGCATCAAAACAGTTTACAAAGCACACCAAACCTTGCTACGACCTAGCCACCGAATGTTGGTGTGAAGTGGGATGTCATTGTAGGCACTATCCATCTCTTCTAGCAGTGCCTGAAATTGTCTGTGAGTCAAAGCAGATCGAGCAACAAGGAAATTCACAATTTGCACCACTGTATTCATCACATTATTAAGCTCTGACTTAGAAATGTTAGCACACAGTTTTTCTTGGTGGATGATAAAGTGAAATTTGACTGTCAGATGGCCAATTTGATCTTCAAGTAACTTTACAAATCCCTTCTGTTTTCCAACCATGAGAGGGGCACCATCTGTTGTCACACACAATATTTTTCTGATGTTAACTCCTCGTTCTTCAAAATGGTTGACAAAACTTTCCAGTATATCTTCCCTCTTTGTTGTGCCATGCAAGAGTTTTAGGCAACAAAGTTCCTCTTGGATTTCATCAGAAGCACAATATCTTGCAACAATGGCCAAACGTGGAACGTCTTTTATATCCACACTCTTATCAACTGCAACACTAAACACTGCTGTGTCTCAATGCAGTCGTCTGCTTTTCCTTAATGTTTTCTGCCGTTTCACTTATGCGTCTCTCAAGTGTTCTGGCAGAGATGGGCAGTTCTTTTATTCTAGTTATGATTGTATCTTTATTTGGCAAACCATTGAACAAAATCTCCAAACTGCTGATAAAAACTTTTTATCTATTCCCCGTCTGTAAACGGCTTTCCGTTTTTTTGCAATGCACTGTGAAATCTTGTAATTTGCTTCTGAAGCTTGATTTTTACTTACACTTAAGCTTTTAAAAACACTGCTTTGCTTCTCATAGGCTGCTACTGTCTTTTTGATTGATTCAGTCTTGTCTGCTTCATCAAGAAAGGTTTTCTCCTGCTTCCTTTCAAAATGTCATGAACACTTGATGTGCGACAAACCACTTTCATAACAGAAAGCACAAATAGCATGGTCCTTCTTTTCAATAAATCAATTCTCAGTGGGGGGAAAAAAGTGGCAATAGAAGGCAGGAACAAGGTCAGACGCAGTGTGGTCTGTTATAAGCAATTTTAAGATGGAGGTGCTGAGCTGCAACCTTCACTGTCCCAGGCTGGGGACAGTGGGCCACAGCAGGGAGGCTGAAGAGCACTGATTCAAGGCCAGGAGCAGAGCCCAGGGTGGTCTGCTGGGACTCCAGGCCAGAAAGCAGGCTGAGCTAGGCTGGAGATCCAGACCTCGGCTAGCAGGAGGTCAGTGGCTGGAACCCCAGATTGGCAGCTGAGGTGAGTGGAGCTGGCAGCTGGTAGGGCTGAGCAGGGCTGGAGGCCTGGACCTTGTCTGGCAGAGGGCCTGCACTGGAACTCCAACCGGAAGCAAGGTGAGTGGCGCTGCAGCGGGGACCCCAGCTGGCAAGGGGCCAGCAGCGAGAACCCCAGAGAGGCAGCAGGCTGAGTGGCTCAGCCCACCCCTGCTCTGGGGTTTTGGACGCTAGCTCCTGCCAGCCAGGGTCTCAGCCAGCTGCCAGCCTGGAGTTCCTTCACCTAGGCCGGCAACGGGCGCAGAGTGGGACCACGTGTCATCAAAAATTGTCTCATGTGCCACAGGTTGCCGACCCCTGCATTAGAACAATTTACCTAGAGATGTGCTGTATTATCCATCATTAGGTATCTATTGTCAAGGGTTCCTTACGGACTCTGAACTCTGGGGTACCGATGTGGGGACCCACATGAAAGACGACCCCATAAGCTTATTTTTACCATCTTAGGTTAAAAACTTTCCCAAGGCACAAATTCCACCTTACCTTGAACAGTATGCTGCTACCACCAAGTGATTTAGACAAAGAGTTAGGGAAAGGACCACTTGTAGTCCTATTCCCCCAAACCCTGCACCCCCTTTTCCTGGCGAAAGCTTGAGAATAATATCCTCACCAATTGGTACAGGTGAACACAGACCCAAACCCTTGGATCTTAAGAACAATGAAAAATCAATCGGGTTCTTAAAAGAAGAATTTTAATTAAAGAAAAGGTAAAAGAATCATCTCTGTAAAATCAGGATGGTAAGTACTTTACAGAATAACACAAGACTCAAAACCACAGAGGGTTACCCCTCTAGGCAAAACTTTAAAGTTACAAAAACAGGGATAAACCTCCCTCTTAGCACAAGGAAAATTCACAAGATAAAACAAAAGATAACCTAATGCATTTCTTTGCTATTACTTACTATGCAATATTAGATGTTTAGCTTAGATATGGTTTAGGGAGATGTATTTTCCTTGCTCTGGTTCCTTGTTGACTCCGGGAGAGACAGACAAAAAAACCTTCCCCCACAGGTTTGAAAGTATCTTCTCTCCTTATTGTTCCTTTTGATCAGGTGCCATCCGGGTTATCTGAGCTTCTTAACCCTTAACAGGTAAAAGAGGAATTAACCCTTTACAGGGTAGAGGGATTTTATGCTACCTTTAGCTGTATGTTTATGACATCTATGAATCAAGATTGATTGACTTTCTTAACGATATGCTCTAATTCATCTAGATGTTATGGGTGAAATTCTTGATGCAGGAATTACTGGATGAAATTCTATGGCCTCTGTTATGAGGGAGGATAGCTATATGATCGTGAGGGTTCCTTCTGGCTTTACAGTCTATGAATTGATAATCAGTCAGTTAATTTCATTTAGACTTCATGGTGGAAGTGCATATTCACGAGCATGTTAAGGGCTGAGCCAAAGCCCTTGAAGGTTACTAGAAATCTCTTCACTGATTTCAGTGGGCTTTGGGTCAGGCCGTTAATATGAATAGGGTAGTCCAACACATTCAGAAAGTAGGTTGCATGCTTAAGTGGCAGCATGGAAGAAGGCCCAGGAAAGGGTAGTGGGAGAAGCAGACAAACAGCACCTGAAGATATGGAGAGCTTGAGGTCGCATCCTCCAAAATGGTAACGTTCTGATCAGTGTAAAACAATGATAGTGAAATGGCTATGTATGTTCTCTCTTGCTCTATGGGAACATTTGGAAACTCAGTGCTATGTTATTTCTTTGGTTAATTGCTTCTTGGCTCTGTTTTAGGATTTACTATCTGACAAAATGGAGTTTATGGTTCCATTTGTAAATCCTCTCTGTGTAACTAATATTGGAACAGATTCTGCCTTCGGTTACAATGATATAAATCCAGATTAACCCTAAATGAAGTCAACAGAGTTACTCTGGATTTACACTAGAGTAAATCAGGCAGAATCTGGCCTATTGTGTAATATGTTGGATCATTGTTTGTCTGCCAGATGACACAATATGAGGGTGTGCATGAATGACAGAGAAGGGCCATTCATTTGTATAATCCTATGATTAACTATTCTGCTAGGAAAATGGCTAAAATAGTAGTCTGAAGAAGACAAGGAACACTGTGTGCTATAATAAGGGGGTTGCATATTATTTTAGGACAGTGATTCCCAAACTCTGGTCTGTGAGCCACTGGTGGTTCCCAGGCACTTGCTGGTGGTGTGTGGAGAGCTGGTAGATCAGGCAGTGTTGGCTCTCACACTTGTTTCTACTTGCTGAGCTGTAGTAATGATAGCTAAGAATACATGCAGTACTTTTCTAATAATATTTTTATGTGTGTAAACAATTACTATGGTGGTCACTATGCCACCGCTAATGGGATTGTGGCCTGCACAATGGAAAATGTCAAGGGAAGTAATCCAATGGAAATCTCATATTACAGGAAAATCTAAATGGTAAATCAGTTGTAATAGTGACTAACTAACTTTGCTCTCGTTATTGTCTCTGTATAAGCAACAAGGAGGGAGTTTATATAAAAGGGTATGAAGTCAGAATACTTTGGCGACTTTATGGTTTTTAACTTATTTGGAAGCATGTCAAATATTTTTAATGCTTGCTTGTTTTGAAAAATACCATCTCTTTGGGGTGACTGGGTGCTATTGACAAATTGTGGGTCCAGTGTTGAAATAAGTCAGCTCTAGGTTTGTGTCTATGGTATTTTTCTAGACAACTCCTGAAAATTTAGTGACTCCCCTTCTGTGCTTCAGCAAAGAGTATATTTGAGATGTTGAATAGCAAATGCAGTATTAAAAACATGTGGTCAGATTCAAAGGCTAAATATAAGGTGGTGCAAGGTCCACAATTGGTAGGTAGGTATAAAAGAGTTTTAGGTGGGTGATTTGGGTACTTAGTGGGCAGAAGACAGGGAAGTAGCAGAAGAAGCAACTAAAGAATGTAAAAGTTAAGGCCTTTTCTACACTACGCAGTTTTGTCGTCAAAAGTCAGTTTTTGTCAACAAAACAGTGGAGGTGTACACACAAATGTTCCTCCCACTGATGTAACTCCCGTGCTATGCTGACATAATAAAACCACTTTGATGAGCAGCATAGAGCTTTTTGTGACGTAGTTAGAGTGATGCAGCATCAGTGTAGACACTGCGCTTGGTTATGTCACCCTAATTGGCCTCCCCAAGCTGTTCCACAATGCCCATCCTGACCGTTCTGGTCAGCAGTTTGAAATCCGCTTCCCTGAAAGTACACAAGTATGTGCCCCTCCCTCATTTAAAGGCCCTGGAATTCATCTTCCTGCTTGGCGTGCACAGTTCACATAGCATCTTTCCAGCCAGCTATGCTGGCTTTCTGCAGCAGATGCTCTCCTGCATAGAGCATACCGGAGCTGCTGAGTCTATGGGGAGAGGAGGCCTTGCAGTCACAGCTTCGCTCCAGCTATAGGAAATTTGATACGTACAGGCTGATTGCTAGTGCCATGCAGGAGAAGGGACACGAGAGGGACACACAGTACTGAATGTATTCTTAGCTATCATTACTACAGCTCAGCAAGTACAATCACAGTGACGGTTGGCCTCCTTTGCCTTCTGGTATACCTGCTTCAGATCCAGAAGGCAAGGGAGGCCAACCGTCACTGTGATGCAGCGCTGAAGACATGCTGCTTCTATAAGGAGCTGGATGCCATCCTCAGCAGTGACCTCATCTCCACCCCCAAGAGCCCCATGGATACTTCAGGGGGATTGGAGGCAGTGGCCAGCAGACTGAACCCCAGTGACGAAGTGGTGGATGAAGTGGAGCTTAAGGATGATATGGAGCAAACAGCAGGGTCATCTGGTGGTGTGGCGAGTCAGGACTTCTTTTCCACTCCAGAGTGGTTTAGCCAGTCCCAGCACTCTGGCTCTGGCATGCAGGATGCAGGACATGGAGCTCCGGTAAGTGCTCATTTTGCTTTGATACTGAACGGTGAAAGGAGTTTGAGGTCTCCTGTACTTTGTTGTATGGTAGAAGAGGAATAAGGGACAGAAATTAACAATGGACCCTATGCATCTACACAGTGGATCCATGGGGGAAAAGTTTGTTAATAATGTACACAGGGATGACCCTTTAATCCTCCATAGGGATCTCTAGGAAACTTTCTTGTAGATATTCTATAATCCTCTGATGAAGAAGGTTCATTGGTAGAGCAGCCTTGTTTCTCCCTCCTGCAGTAGGAAACTTTGCTGCACCACCCAGCAATTATTTCTGCAAGGACCAGAGCAGAGCACAGGCGAGCAGCATATGGAGCCGATCTGGAACCATACGCGTGCAGGAGATGTCCCCTTGCATCCTGAGTTACCCTTAGGAAATGCAATCCCACCATTCAGTGCTTGTTTTTCTAGCCCATTACCAACAGTCCACTGTGGCAAGCTGCTCCATGAATGTCAGCTGTAATCTTGAACTCTTTGTTTCCATGGCACACAACAGTGATGGCAGGCATCACCCACTCACACTCTTGTTTCACAGCTCATGAAGTACTGCAGGACCAGCCATGTGCTCATCACGAGACTGGTCAGCAGCTCAGGATCCATGCTGTCAGGCAGAGATGGTTGTTACACAGTTCACAAGGACAGTTGAAAAATGACGCAAAACAAAGTAGGAAGCCCATGGAGTGATGGGATGGGAAGAACTGCATCACGGGACAGTGAGCACGTCCCTGTGATGTACTGCGACACAGGGTGTTGAGTTGCACAGAGAGGTAGCTACCCACAATGCAACACTCTCTCTTGATGCTAGAGCACCAACTATGGATGCCGTCCACCAACACACAGAGCGTTGTGTGAACGTGCACAACCAATGTTACTAAAGCAACTTATGATTGTTTAACATAACTTAAGTCAACTTAACTCTGTAGTATAGACATGACCTAAATTAAACTGCAGTGCCTAGACACACACACTTAATTTATGCCTGTTTACAACAACTTCTGCCCCCTAGGCATGCAAATTACATCAGTTGAGAACCAGAGAGACTCCCTTACACCAAGATATATATCTGCAACTTAATGTATTGCTCAGTTTAGCCTCCAAAATTTGTTCCCCAAGTTTATATTAGGACAGTTTTTTCTTTTCTGATGTTGGTCATCATAAAAGCTGATTATTCTTAGAATTGTGGATAGCATTGTGTACAAAGAAATGCAGTCAGGACCGAATTCTGAAATAATGGCAACTTTTGGCTGTATTAAAGAAAACCAAATCATGAACCTGTTATCCAGGCAGAGTTAGGCAGGCTTCATTTGTAACCATGGATTTTAAATATAGGTAGCCGTTGAGCTTCCTGTTTCTGTAGCTAGCTACTGCAAGTGATGATTCACTTTGAGCCCCTCACATGTGATTCATCACCAGTGAGCTATCCCACATCAATGCCTGTGCAGAGGAACTGGTTGTTTTCTCAGGACAGGACAGGAACTGCCTCAACACAGACTAGTCATGCTGCCTATCTTGATGCTGCAATCTCTGATGCTCAAAAAGCTTGTACTTCTCAGCCTTTTGAGGACTGTTTAAATCCTAAATGTTCATCATGAATCATTAGTATTGATATAAATGTTGACATTTTTGTCATTGCTTGGCAATACTTATATTTCACTTTGTGGTTTTATTACTGGATGCTTATTTTAGGGAAACAAATGTACATTTCATTTTATGAACCCACTGGAATGTATTAAACTGAAATGTGTGAAAAGCAAATAGCCCTAGAGATGCTGCAATGTTTTATTTACTGTGACTTTTCCCTTTGAGCTGGATGCAGTAAATTATGAATAAAGACCCTGACTGAGCAAGATACTTAAGCACATGCTGAACGATAATCATGTGAGTAGACCTAATGGTGATTCCTGGCACCCAATTAAAGTCAATGGCAAAACTTCCATTGACTTCCACAGAACCGCTTAGATATTTAAAGCTCGGCAAGGGCTTAAGAACCTTACTCAATCATGGTCAAAATGAATGAAATGGAATTTTGCAGCATGCATCAAGGAAATGTGTATCTACATTTTCCTGTTTATTTTCTTAGCATCCCACCCAAACATTTAGTAACTTTAATGATAAAGCCAGATCTTACAATGTTGTGTATGTAGTTATTTACTTACTTGAACTGAAAGGCTACAGACTTGATTCAGATATTATTTGATATTCCATGAACTTCAATGGAGTTGTGCCCAATTTGTACTGGTATGAGAAGAGACTCTGACTGTCTTCACTTGTATTTCTGCCATGTGAAAGATTTGCATTCTTGAGCTGTCTGTGTCAAAGTTTTCAACAGTGTACGTCACCATAGTATCTTAGGGCTTATTTCTTAAAGAATGTCTGCAGGTACATTTCTAATGCATTATTCAATATTTCACTAATACTTTTTGTTAAAATAAACCTGCACTATTCATCCCAAATTACACATGAGCTTAGTATGTTTATATTTTTAAAGAATTGTTTGAAAGTGACAATTGCTGAATCCCTAAAATGCTCTTTGAGATTCTTGTGTAGAAAATAAGAGGCATGTTAAAATTTGTTGATATCCATCCACTGTGGAGTTTAAACCCTTCACTGACTGCATTCCATGGAGCTTTGGAGTTAAGTTTTAGGATTGTTTATGGATCGTTTTCAGCCTTTCACCCCATGACACAGGTATGTTCTCCAGCTGATACCATCATCTCTAATTAGATGCAGATGGCTGTTTGTGCATGCACAAAAAAGTTTGAATCCTAAGGAACCCCATGAAAAGGTAGCATTTGTGTCTTTGGTGTCCTGCCTTAGAAAATATGCCACAGTTCACTGAGTTGAGCAACAGCGTGATGTTTCAGTATATTTTGTTTGTGCCTTTACTATCTTCTTGTTATTTGTAAATGGATTAAGAATGAAATTTGGTTTTAATATAGTAAATGAGATTGGGGTTGGTGCGAAAGCATGTTGTTTCATTTTGATTTTGAGAACTTTCTCCCAGAAATCCAAGGCAATTTGACAATATATTTTACATCTGTAAGCAGAATGAGCTTGGACTATCCCCATTGCTCAGGATCATTCCAGGTGACTGAGATACACTGTATCTGCTTTTGTTGTGACTATTTTCTCTTCATTCCCTACACAGGCTAGGTTTAAAATAAGAATCATTCACCAAGAACTCTAACTTATTAGCGTAAAGTTTCCATTTTGTGACTAGGACATTCAGATTTTTTTTTCTGTTACCTGGTAGGTTGGCACTGGGAATAAATAATGTTATAAAGACTTGATGGCATCAGTTCAACAACTGCTAATGGTGGTTTTCTTTTTTTTTTTCACCTGATCTACAGTGTCAAGAACCATTACAATATGAATTTGGAAATCGCCGTCTGTTAGTGCAAGAAACATTGCTTGATATAATTGTTTGTTGGTAGTTATGTCTCTAAATATAAACCCATAACCTGTTTAGGTGCGGGTGTTGGGGGTCATGGAGTTGCAAATTAAATTCAAATCTGGACCAATGCAAAGCAATGCACACTGGAAGGAGTAACTCCAGGTAACAGAGAATGTATTGCATCCTTGGTCATCTTTTCCAATGATTAATTACTCTTACTACTAAAAACTAATTAGATAAACTTCTAAAGAGGATTCCTTTAGAGCAGAGTTGTGACATATTGGCAGGTGGGCTGCTGTCAGAAAATGCAGGAAGACAAATGGAAACAATATCCCAGGCTCAGACTGAGCAGGTTGAAATTGCTGCTGATCTGTTGAGCTCTTTTTTCAGTTTTTCTTTCTAATGCTTGATGGAACTACTACTAACCTCCCTGAAGTTACTTGCTTACGTGTTTTGCTGAAGAAAGGAGTCTGGGGGTCATAGTAGATCACAACTAATCATGAATCAACAGTGTAACACTGTTGCAAAAAAAGCAAACATCATTCTGGGATGTATTAGCAGGAATGTTGTAAGCAAGACACTAGAAGTACCATATATGCTTGTTCATAAACCGAATATTTTTGGTAAAAAAATGATGCGTCAAAGAGCGAGGGTCGGCTTATAAAGGGGTCCACACCAAAATTTGACGATTTTAAACTCTATGGGAATCATTGAATTGAATATCTAATACACTGTTGTTTTGTTTACCTGGAGCGTCTGCAGGCACGGAGCCCCTCATCTTCCTGTGGTTGCGGTTTGCCATTTCCAGCCAATGAGGGGCTCCGTGCCTGCAGACGCTCCAAGTAAACATAACTTCCCAACTCACCAGCAGCTTACTCTGACAGCCGGGAGCCAAAGTTTTCCAACCTCTGAAATACAGGGTTGGCTTATGAAAGGGTCATACAGTTTTTGCTATTTTTACCTAACCATGTTGGAGGGTCGTCTTATAAACGAACGGGCTAATGAGCGAGTATATATGGTAATTCTGCTCTACTCTGCACTGATTACGGCTCAACTGGAGTATTGTGTCCAGTTCTGGGAGCCACATTTCAGGAAAGATGTGGAAAAATTGAAGAAAGTCCAGAGAAGGGCAACAAAAATGATTAAAGGTCTAGAAAGCATGACCTGTGAGAGAAGATTGAAAAATATTGGGTTTGTTTAGTCTGTAGAAGAGAAGACTGACAGGGCACATGATAAACTTTTCAAGTACATAAAAAGTTGTTACAAGGAGGAGGGAGAAATATTGTTCTCTTTAACCTCTGAGGGTTGGAAAAGGAGTGGGCTTAAATAGCAGGAAGGGTGATTTAGGTTGGACATTAGGAAAAACTTGCTAACTCTCAGGTTGGTTAAGCAATGGAATAAATTGTCAGGGATGGTCTAGATAATAGTTAACCCTATCATGAGACTGGACTAGATGACCTCTCAAGGTCCCTTCCAGTGCTATGATTCTATGATTAATGTACTAGAAGCACCTCAGAATCTTTAAAGATTGTGAGGGGCTCATATGCTACTGTAGTGGGGTTGGGGGGGCATCAGCTAAATGGGAGGAATTTTCAAAGGTGCTCATTATTCACCTAATTTTTTGCTCCCAGTGAAGCAATGGTAAAACTCCCAGTTTGTTGGGCCTATGCTGAGCCCTTTTGAAAATCCTACCCGAAGCTTTACCTGTTTAAAATTGCAGACAACTGAATAGCGGACATAATTGAATTTTTAAAGTAGCCGTGAAAGCCCTGAAGTGATGTAAATGAAACTAAGTGTAGCTAACTAGCTACTTTAATACAGTTACTATGGTAACTGATTTAGTTAAGTTAGTTAAGTATATGTTTAATTCCTTTACATACTAAACTTGGACAATATTATATTAATAAAAGCATACAGAAAAACGACTAGTGGTGTAGTAGCCTCATTCATCTACATGTATTTGCTATTAAGAGACTAGTTTGTTCATCCTGTCTTTTAAGAAGATACCTCCAGTAATAATAATGGATCATACAATACTATATAAATAATAATTTTTGCATCTGTTCCTTTTTATCGGGAGACCATCACCTGCCCTTGCAGGCGATGCATTTTTCCCCTCTCTCATTGCAATTATTCAGTACTGGTGGGATGGTAAAGGAGTCTCTAAATGCCATAGCTCAGATCCTCAGTTCTTGTCACTTGATGTTGCACCATTGACCTCAGTGGATCTGTGTCAGTTTGTACTAGCTCACAGTGCTTCAGTAATGATTTTAGCTATGACCTTTTAAAAAAGTTTAACCCCGGTTCTCTGCTATGACTAAGTGATGCACATAGTGTAGCTTGTCAGACAATGGGAGCCAGCTGGGACTCCCTGATTCCTGGTGCCTGCTCTGATGCTCACTGTTGGCATAAGTGGCACAAAATGAATTGAGCAGACTTACAGAATCTGGCTTTAAGGGTCCAATCTCCCCTGCTTTATACTTTGTGTAGTCATTGATACATGTGCAAAGTGAGTGGAAAAACTACTGTTTTGATTTGGTAGCATTTTACACTCACTTTGTACTCACTTTGCATGGGTTCAGATCAGGGTGGATTTGATTTAAATCACTAGTCAGGAAGACTCCATTTAATCATGGATTTCTACATAAAAGTGCATTCTTGTTGGTTGTTATATCCTTAATACATATTCTTCACAACTCAGAGATAGATGTAGGTTTCATTTTTAGAAGGTACACACTATACATTTTTAAGTGATTTATTCTGAAAACTTTTCAGATTAGTTTTATAGCTATATTGGAAAATGAATGATTGGTTATTTCATTTACCAGAGGTAAATGAAGCAGATATTTATGAAGTTATTGGGAGGTGAACTATCTCCAATTCAACAGGTTAATCGTTAATATTTGGAAGATTTTCCTGCCATGCTGTAGTAGGAGGAGAACATCACCAGACAGACATTTAATTGTTTTATTTACCATATATACTAGATCATAAGCCCGTTCATTTATAAGCCGACCACCGCCCCCAAGATGGATAAGTAAAAATGGAATTTTTTTATGATCCATTCATAAGACAACCTTATAATTCAGGGGTTGGCAAACTTTGGCTTCCGGGCCACACAATAAGCCACTGGTGGGCTGAAACGGTTTGTTTACCTCAAGCGTCTGCAGGCACGGAGGTAAACCTAAGTAAACAAAGTGTCCTGGCCTGGCAGCAGCTTACCCTGACAGGCCGTGACAACAACTGGTGGGGGGAGAGAAGCTGGGCGTCAGGGGAGTAACCCCTATGACCACCCCCACATGACCCCACCCCTAGCCTGGGATCCCCACACTTTCCCCATCCCATCCCTTCCCACTTTAGCTGGGGCGGGCCAGAGGAGGATGGCTCTGGCCTGGGCAGAGCTGCTCCAGCAGGCTGGGCAGCACAGCCACAGCCTGTTCCAGCAGGCCAGACTAGGCGGCATGGCTGCAACCTGCTCTGGCGGGCGGGGCTGGGTGACTTGGCCGCAGCGTGCCAGCCCTGGAGCTGCAGCTGCTTCGGAGGCTGGGGAGAGAGCAGCGTGGCCAGAAGTGAAGAGAGACGGGCCCGGCCTCTTCCCTTCTGACTCTGCTGGCTGTACTGCCTCTCCTTGCCCCCTCTGTTGAGGGGGAGGGGCTGTGTCCCACCTCTCCCTTTCTGTACCTGTTCATAAGCCGAACCCCTTCTCTGGGGCTTCCCTTGTTTACTAAAAAAATTCGGCTTATGAACAAGCATATATGGTAACTAAAACAACGTTATGGATTCTGAATTTTTTTCTTCACCAGCAAATATATAATATTTTAACAAAACAAGCATATGAATTTTTGAATTTAGTTAAACATTCAGGTTTTTTAAAATCAGGTCTTGTTTTTGTTAAAACTGTTTAACGAAAATAGTTACATGAAATATAAAAAAAAATTTATCGACTATGTCAGCCAGTTCAACATGAGAAACTTAAAATATTGCCTTCTGCAGCTAACTCAGTCGTCTTCACCTTCATTTTGCTGTTTGTTCATAATCTGGAAAAGAAAAACAAGCTTTCCTGCTTTTTCAGGTTCCAAACAATTTCTCAGTTTGGAACGAATTAGTCCAAAGGAAGAAAATATTCTTTCTACACCGGCAGAAGAAGCTCCTGCTGTTAAAAGTGAGATTATCACTTCAACAATCTCTGAATTCAAGTGCTTATGTGACTTCCACCAATTTACTGGTGTGATTTTCTTTAAAACATTATCAGCAAACATATTCCTTGAATGGTTCTTATTCCCAAACTGGATCTCTTTTATGGTCTGCTGCCATTATAGATTTTCCCTTCTAGTGAGAGAATGGTATGGTAGATCTCAAATCAATGAAGGCTACACTTACAAAGACCTCAAGACTTCTGGAATATGCTGCTCAAGCAGTTTCACTTTTGTTTCTACTGCCTGTCCCTCCCTTCTCATATTTATCTCCAGACTTCTTCTCCTTGTAAATCTATTCCGCCCCCAACAGTCTTCTATTCATTGAAGTATTTGAAACATTGCACTTTTAGAGAGAGGTAAGGGATTGACTCTGTGTACACAAATTTGCAGAGGGACAAGAGGGTTAAGGTCTGTTATTTCTCATCTCTATATATTTATTTATTTATTTTAAAACATTTTTGCTGTTAACAAGCATGTTATCTCTGGAGACACAAATCTACAGTTTGAGAACTGCAAAACTAAGCATCTCTGATGGTATCTTCTAGACTGAGCTCTGAGTCCCATTGGGTAGATAGAAAGATTAACCTAAATAATCTATACAGAAGCCCCTGGAACTCCATAAAATTGGGTCCCTAATCCATGAGCTATTGGAATTCGTTTACAAAACTTTTCTTACACATTACATGAATATACCATCTCATACTATGAAATTAGAATGAATAATCCCTATTCCAGAATGAGATATCTTTGAGCTATAATGTATCTTAATTAAAACTATCTTTTTTCCTCAAAAAGCATTTTATTAAAAATATCCAATTTAAATAAAAAAAATTCAAAAATTTTTTTTTAAATCATTGATTTTTATCCACCCTGGTTTAAATGGCTACACATAGTGCAACGCAGTGGAGAATTGGAGTCTGTGGGTGAAATCCTGGCTCCATCAAAATCGAAGTCAGAATTACCATTTACATAAGTGGGGCTTGGGTTCCAGCCTGTAGCTTATTTAAACAATGTAGGCTTATTTATTGATGTTTTATCAGCCTCTGTGTATGCCATTTAAAACAAGGAAGCATTCCAACCTTCAAATTATTATGTAGCTTAGGGAAACAAAGCAATTTATGTTAACAACCAGGACAGTGCAATATGCATTCTTCTACTGCCAATAGTTTTAAAATAAGGTAGCAGTGTAATCGAGAAGATTGCCATCCTGTTACCAAGAATCCAGTTCTTCTTTCATCATTCATGAAGAAAGAGCTGGTGACTTTCAAGTGTCTGCAAAGATTCTTAGTCCTCTATCTAAGCTATAATGCTGCAGGTATGGCAATGCGCCAAAGACATTAGGATGGATTTATTTTTCTTGGAATTCTGCATTATGGCTGAAAGAGAGACCTAAGTGCTACTGTTGCAAAGTTGATCTTTCATTATACTTAACTAAGGGCTTATTTTTGTTTTCATTCTACTCAGGTGAGGTGTGCTACACAGAACTCAGTTGAATTCACCTATGAATCACAAACTGTAAATCTGTAACAGGTTTGTGTTTGTACAAATGCAGACTGTTTTATTCATTCACAGAAGCACACACTTCCATGGTCATGCAAACTCCTAGGCATTCCCTGTGGTCTTGCAGAATCACAGTCTATTATATTGACAGAGCATTACTGATTCTGATCTTTGATGTCCATGTCACAGGTCCAAAGATGAGCATATTGTTAGATTTCTATGAAACACTAAAAAGACAAGTGTCAGCAGTAGCTATCCTGGCCTTGAATCGACTTCCTCTCAGTTCGTTGCTAGTTTCCTGTTTGTCTTGTTTAAAGAATTTTAAGTTCAAATTCTGTGTCTTCCCTTTATAGGCACTGGACAGTTCAGCTCTATCTGAATCTCCTCACCTTCATCCCCGCCATTACTTTCATCTTCTCACAGTGTTGCTGTCCTTGCCGCTTTTTCCTATTCTCTCCATAGCTCCTCTTATTCCACTCCCTCATGACGGAGACGCGTCTTTTTTTCTCACCTCTCCTTCTGTCTTGTTTTCTTCATTCAGATCCAACCTGCAACGTTTCACTTCACTTTCTGCTCTGGGGCTCTCTACCCCTCTTCCGTACTTCCATCTATTCAAACATATCAAAGCTTATAAGCTTTGTTGTTTTAGGTCAGATTCTGCTAGTCTTATTTATGTTTGCCTGGTACCTTATTTACTGAGTAACCCCATTGATTCTGTCCTAAGTAATGCCACTCATGTTACTTTTTTTTGTTTTAACCTTTATCCGATTTACCCCCCCCCCCCTTATGTGTTGTCCTCATGTACTGTCTGCCTAATTTAGGTTACAAATCCCTTGGGTGCAGGGATAGCCTCTGTTTTATTCTCTGTAAAGACAGTGCAGAAAATTTTAAAATTAGTATTAGAGGGGTAGCCATGTTAGTCTGGATCTGTAAAAAGCAGCAGAGAGTCCTGTGGCACCTTATAGACTAACAGATGTATTGGAGCATAAGCTTTTCGAACTAACCTTGTTATCTCTAGACTGATTCTTGCCTGCATATTTATACCTGCCTCTGGAAATTTCCACCACGTGCGTCTGACGAAGTGGGTATTCACCCACGAAAGCTCATGCTCCAATATGTCTGTTAGTCTATAAGGTGCCACAGGACTGTTTGTCACTTTTTAGAATTAATAATAGCTCTTGGATGGAAGTCACTATGGAAATACAGTACAAGGTGTTATTAAAATGAACTGTGGGCTGGAGTTTTTCTGCTTTTCCCCCAGTGAGTGATCAGACTTTGCCTGAATCTGATGGCAGAAATTTCCTTTTGTAAAAATGGAAGATATTGTAAGCCTCTGTCCAAGAATGCTACATTACACACCTCAGGCTGGTGACTGAACAGACTCAGATATCAGTGAAACAGTTTTCTCCTTTAAAACTGGACACTACTTATGTAGTCCAAATACACAATAAAAATAAGACAGTTCCTAAAGGAAATGCATAAGGTAAAAAATGTACTAGATTGCTGCCTGCCAGAGTCCAACTCAGGAGCTAGGGCTAGGAGGACTTTTGGGAAGGGCCTTTTACAGCACAGTCAGATTGCTCAGCTGAAACATGGCCTTTCTCTGTGAGAAACCAAATAAAGATGGCTTCTGACAAGCAGGCGGATCGTCCTCATCACATAGAGTAGACTCAGCTAGTTAGTGGCGCCAGAAAATTGCAAGATTTCCACCATGTAACCTCCTCATTATTATTATTGTAATATATTATTTGTATTGTGATAGTCCTGAGAGACCCAGCTGAGGTCAGAGCCCTATTGTGCTGGGTGCGGTGCACCCATAAGAAGAGACAGTTCCCATCTTGATGGTCTTGCTGCCTTCATCACTGACTTGGTTACATCTTTAAACAAGCATTTTCCTGCTTTCTCTCTTGCTGCCCCTCATGTTTGAGAAGAGCTCTATGTAAACATCCACAAAGCTGCTTCCTTCTCTTCCTTTAAATTGCTACTTACTGCTCACTTTTTCTGTGATGCCTCTAAAGAAACACGATGACAGTCAGGCAGCTGGTGTATTGAGACCGCTGCATATTATGGTGACCGGTATTGTCTCCTTACGCTCCTGTTTGTCTGTGTCTTCACCTGTTGTCTCTTGTCTTATATTCTTAGGGTGTAAATTCTTTGGGGCAAGGACTACTGTGGGTGTTTTTTGTCCAGTTTGGACAGCAGGGACCTGATCCGTGACTGATGCCCCTAAGCGGTATGAATAAAAAATCAGGATGAAATGAAGTATGATTGTCTCCATTTTCAAGATGAAGAATTGGTGCACACGTAGATCAAGTGACTAGCTCATGATCACACAGGAAGTCTGGCAGAGCCAGGAATTGAAACCAAATCTCGTGTGTCCCAGTTCAGGCTCTAGAAACACAAGCTGACTATCTGATTTTTCCCTCCTCTGTACCATTTATCCCAGTTAACCTTCTGAGGTCAGCATGAGCTGCAACTTGATACAGTTTACAGACATCTAAAAACGAAATCATAACTGGCTTCTGTGGACAGTTTGCAGAGAACGACATACACTCAAAATGCCATCGGTTCACGTACGTGGTTGGAACTCAAAGCAGCATCCGTTAGCAGCTGGTGCAGACCAAAATGTTCCAAGAGCAGACCTCTGTCTTCACCCACTGGAGGCCACTGTGCTGAGTAGGCAGAAGGCTTCCTCTGGTGTCATGTAAAACAGAAAAGCTCTGGCAAGGGAACACAGGCAGCAAGCAGTGAATTGGCAATTTCTCAGCAACAGCATCTGTTCCCTTTGTCCTCCTCTATTGCTGCAACAACAACTGGAAGGTGATTTGGGGGAGAAGACTGACTCATGATCAGTTGGAGCCAAACCAAGAGATGGGTGGAAACAAAAATGCTCAGCCGCATGTATGCTGTACAAAGAAAACGTGGGGCAAAGTCCCATACCTCTAAGGACCAGAGAGAAAGTTAGAGGCATCCTAAAATTGTTGGAGAAGGGGCAAATGCAGATCCATTGTCCTCCTCAGAGCTGCATAAAGGCATCAATGGGGAGTATCAGCCTGGTGTTCTTTTGTGAGATGGCAGAGAAGATGGCAAGCCACTGGGCCTTCTCCCAGGAAGACTCACTGGTAGGAGGAAGCTTGTTTGTAGGTGAGGAGTTGTGTACGAGTGTAGGATTGAGGGACTTCATGTGATCCCTCGTTGGAATTCTGATGGATGTCCATGCCTCCTACTTCTAATTGGCTCAGACCTCATTGGCCCTCCCAGTACTCTTTGAGATAATTTTATATTAGCAGTTTGGTTTTATGTATACACTTCAGCTCCTCTTACAGTGCTGATGCTTGCCTGCCCTCCTCTCCACCAATGTTTATTTTATGGACTTGAAAGCTCTAATAAATTATTAGGGCCTGGCTCCCCACTCTCCTACACCTTATGTAGTCCTATAACTCTTATAACTATAACCAGTTTTATATGGTAGCTTTTTATACCCATATCACACTTGCTTTCCATGAGGGTAAGTGATTATGCAAGGTGTAGGGGAGTACAGAATTGGACCACCAGAACATATGTAACAATACCTGTACTGACTTCCGATTTGGGCAAGCATGGAGATTTAGTGCTCCAGAGGTCTGTGTTTTTATCTCTTAGGTCTTGATGTTCATCTCAGCAAAAGTAGCTCTCTGTTGATTATTAATTAGAGAAGTTTTAAGTACGCAGAGCAAAATAGACACTAATGTGTATGCCTAGTTAATTTGTTTTGCTGTAATTAATTTTTATTTTAAAAACAAATCTTTTTACTGCATTTGTTGTGATCACACAAATATGATTTTATTTTTAATGCAAGACCCGTTGAAAAACAAAATAGACAATACAGAATATTATTGCAGATATGGAAAGCAAATATTTGAGAACAAATGTAGATAGTCAATTTTATAAATTAAGATTCATATTATTTTTCTAATAAAGAAAATAATGCACATAAATCAATCCTGAGAAAATGGAAATTTATTTGTGGAGAATACTTTTACAAAAAGTAATTACTCCAATAAACACTAATGAATAGTACATTTATCTTAAATGTCTCATGAACAGTTCCCTAGGGGAGGAGG
The DNA here is from genome assembly GCF_003597395.2 of Chelonoidis abingdonii. NCBI lineage: Eukaryota > Metazoa > Chordata > Testudines > Testudinidae > Chelonoidis > Chelonoidis abingdonii. The sequence continues at coordinate 21,867,925 of NC_133771.1, forward strand.
ACCCCTATTAAGATCTAAAAGTCAATCTAAAACACAGTGCTTTAAGGACTTGTTCCTGGTGTCAATAGGGTTTTTTAAAATATTTATTGAACAGTCTTTCATGCTGCCCCCCGCTGTTACTCTGGCATTTTACAGTTTGCTAATATAAATTAGCTAGGGTTCAATAATCGAATTGGGCTGGGTAAAGCATGCAGGCTTTAAGCAGTAGATCTGTGGGGGATACGTTTTCCAAAAATGTGCCTGTATTTCACGTGCAAAGCAAAAACTGGCAGTTCAGTTTGAGTGCACAGTTCCATGGCTTTTAATATTTTTATTTGGGTTTCTCAGTGCCAAAAAAAAATAATAAAAAAGTCCTAGATTCCACGGCCAGAAGGGATCATTTTGATCATCTTGTCTGACCTCCTGTGTTATACAGATCACAGGTCTTTCCCCAAGTAACTCCTCGAGCACATCTTTTAGGAAAACATCCCATCTGGATTTCAAAATTGTCAGTGATGGGGAAGCCACCATGACCCTTGGTAAATTGTAATTGTCTGACTAAACAAGAGCAAGAGCAGTGGGGTGGGTTGATGAGAAGGGGAAAGTTTAGGGTCATCGAACTTGGCATCTGATTATGCAGCCAAACAATGCTGATGTATTTCCCTATGTAATTCATATTTACGGCTCCTATGGGGGGACCAAAACTTAACCCCTCACATACATTTCTCTTCTGTAGCCAGTCATCATCACAGTCCCTGCCCTCTTAGCATCCTTGGGTTTCACATTATCCCAACAGGGGCAAAGGAAAGGCAGGCCCAAAGTTATATTTTCCTCACGCTGGACTGGTTAATAAAGCATAGAAAGGGGAACACACTGTAACACTCAAAGGTAGTGAAGTTGACATATATCCCTCTGAACTAGATAAATTGTCCCTCTCTGAAACTCAGTGGCGCTTGGAGCAACTTTAGCTCCTCCCACATGTTGTACCACAGCCCTCCATTACTTTAGTATAGTTGCAAATAGATGAGTCTCTGCTTGTGCTATAAGAGGACCTATTTCCAAGTTCTTTTTTCCCTTCTTACAGTGATGCATTAACCCTTTTTCACCTTTCAAAAGTAGTACATTTTTTCCTACGTGATTTGGTAGCCCTTCATCACAGCTACATTCTCCTGGATCCATGCTACCATTGACCTATAGGGGTAGACTTGTGATTATGGGAGATAGACCCTTCACCAGAGCCAGACAAAGAATATGGAAGTCACTGCTAGTTGAAACACCTCAGTGTGTTCAGAGCCAAATATAAACTTCACCTGTTTGCCCACAATAGTATCCTACATTTCCAGAGTCGTTCATTAAACAAAAGCCAAAGCAAAAATAAAACCAAAGCCTGCTTGATAGGAGGGAAGGAAACGAACGAATATCCTCATCTTTGGGAAAATGGGAAGTACTCGGTGACAAAGGCCATATATTTAGACTCATAACTGAATAACATAACTGAATGGGTGGCTGAACTGGTTGATTATCTTAAAAATAAAGTAACTGATAGTATCTGCTTTTGTAGATATCTGACACTCTTTACTCTTCTATTTAAAAAAAAATGAAAAGATAACTTTTCTCACACGAGGCTGTCTCTAGCACTCCCCTAGTTTATTTTCCCTTTATTTCAAAGGAAAGTCTATATTATGTCTTAGCAGACCATGACTAAAATTTGAGGGTTATGGAATTACTGTAGGAAGTCTTCAACTATGAATAAACATCCTGGGCCAGATTTCAAAGTTTGACCCTGGCAACTGCACAGAGATATTCATAGGTACCCAACTTAAGTGTTCAAAATCCTGTTGCCTAACTGGCCATGTGTGCATGAAAGTCCCTTATTTGCATGCACACTTCAGGCATTTACATGCAGAAATTAGGCATGTACAAAGGTAAGTGTACAATTTCATCCCTGCAAATCTTGCCTGCAGTGTCTTTTATGAACAACTAGTTTAAAAGAGATCCAGGATCTTGTAGACTTTGTAATGATATGCCCCTGTTTATGGTCTCTGTGTCAGTCTCATGGGAGTTGTCACTGTATGCTCATATGGCTGTATCAATTTTCTTCTCATCTAATTTCACTCACATACACTACCCCTTTTTCCCCCTCCAAAAAGGCTGTTTCAAACCCAGAGTCCCATTCTTCTTAGCAAGGTTAACCAGACAACTAATCTCTGAACAAACACTTGAATTTAATCTATCATTATTTTCTGACTCTGGGTTTAATAGAGGTCAGAAAAAGAGATTCTTTAAAGCAATCACAAGCTTATTTTTCCAAAAGCACATCAGTAGATTAACATTTTGCCAAAGAAAATGCAGAAGTACAGTATTTCTTTTAATACATTTCAGCTAAATAAAGTCTTCAGACTACATGGCTTGGCTCAGATAGGGTGTATTCAGCATAAGGTACAACTCATGTAACTTCTGCTATCTAAAAATTCAGCTTAAATGAGCTCCATTTCAGCCATGCAATTTATTCCACACCTGAGATGAAGTAGCTTGTCCTTTGCTCTCTTCTCTGATGTAGAGCCATTACAGAGGGAACTGCCAATGTGTTTGTGCAAATCTCTTTGCTTATATAAAGATCCCATTTAAACATCTCCACCCAAGAAATTCATGTTGATTTTGGACAATCCCTGGATGATTTTATTCTATAAAAATAAATAAATAATCATATAAACCAATGACATGACCCTGCTCCCATAGATTTCATTGCATTATAAAGGTAATGTTTGCACTGAAGAGACATTTTGAGATAACATGAGACAAGGACAATTTTATATGGGGCCAAAAAAATAAAAATAAATGTAAATATATATGGGGATACATGATGATGTGGAATGGTTTAGAAGTCTTGGAGTTTGGAATGTGTGGATTACTCATGATTGGCAAAGCCGTGAGTGATTTCAGCATCTGCCAATAGGGGTTTTATGGGTCCAATCCAGTAAATTTCTTATTTGTTCAAATGCTATTAACCATTGATTTGCGGCCATTCTTATTCATCTGTGTCAAAACTGCTATTGAAATCAGCAGGATTCCACACTGGCGCACATCTGCTTGTGGGAACAGGGCCATAGTTATTTTCCATGATGAAAGCAGTTTCATATTTCTCCCTTGTACTATTATGTTTAGAGATGAAAGTTACTAGAATAATCACTGATGTTAAACAAGGGGAAAAAATCTCATAGAAAAAATAGAAAATTTCAAACTGGTTTGTTCTATAGGTCACAGTCCTGCCATCCTTAGTTTGATTTTTCTATTGAAATTAATAGGTGTTTTACCTGAGTAAAGAGTGCAGGATCAAGGCATAATCTGTAATTTATTGAAAGTTAGCATATGGATCCTAGAAAACTCCAGTAAATGCTTATCCTCCTATGCACTGTTTGTCATACTTGTGTAATTTGGCTTCACAATATACCCGTGTTTGGAAAAGAAAAGAACATACTTGCTGCGTAAAATTAGGCATCTAAATAAGTGACCATCCTTTCAGTGGTTCTGAGCAGCCACAGCACCTACTGAAATTAATGAGAGCTGTGGGTACCTTAGCATCTTATAGGTCAATTATTTGGGTGACTAAAAATGGATTTAGGTGCCTGTCTTCGGGAAAGCTAGTTTGAAAATGTTGGCGCTATGTTTGCCCATAGTTGTTGATATTGTGTGTATTACACAACTATTTTAGTATGTCCATTGTATCAGGTAATGTACATATGCATGATAAGCAACTTTCCGTGACCTGAAGTTTATAATGTAGAAAGACACAGTATCTGAACGCCAAATGCTCAAAAATCATGACTCATGCTCCACAGAAAATCATGAGATAAATGTATTATTATTATTTATGCGTATTTTCTATTTGCCATCTGGTGTTTTGAGCTTTGTGGTACATATTTTTGAGCTTTTCTCTACAATAACGAGAGTTACAGATTTATTTTTATTTTATTTTATTTTTTAAAATGAAAGCTGAGATTCACATAAAATCACTTCTTTCTGGGTACCAGGCCTTTAAGTAAAGCATCCAATATTACAAGACTCTCAATAAAATCCACAGAGCGAGCAACACAAGACAAATAAAGGATAGGATCAGAAACAGGCTTATAGAGAGAAACTGATTTGCCTAAGGTCCTGCAGTAGGTTAGTGGAAGAACCTGGAATAGAACTCAGATCTACTGAGTTGCAGTGAAGTGTCACACCCTACCAAAGAACCACGCTGCTCTTCTGAATCTGGCGTGTACTATCTGTACTTTTACTGAGATGAGTGAGGTGGCCAACTATCTCCTGCATGAAGTTAGGCTGCCGAATAAACAAAAAGTAGGAAAGACAATTTTTTGCTAAAAACAATGTTTTGGCCTTAGGCCCTTATTTGAAGTTTTGGAAAACAGAACAAGCTTTTTCATTTTCCATTACCTGCAGAAAGCCTCGTTGGCAAAACATTGCTTCTCATCTAATTTTCTGTCTCTCACATGTGTTTTAATAAAATCTTTTTTCATTTAAAGCAACCTAATATAAATCATACCAGGACAAGACCAATAACAGTTTTATTAGGAGTATTAGCTTGGTTGAACAAAGCCCTTTCTGTGACAAATTCTCTGGTAATTTACTTGAGGTTTTTGGGGGAAGAGGGGTGGTGGTGGAGATATTAGGATACAATATTTTCTTTTAACAATTATCATTTTGCATCAAAAGGTCATTTTATATAGGCAACCAAAAAGGTAGTATAGTACAGTACCAGCTTATTCCATCTAGGAAAGTGACTACTGCATGCACAGTAGTTACAGTACTTTAATGTGAAAAAATATATAGTATTTAAAACTGTGATTGACTAGAAACTTACTGTATGTGGATTTAAAACTTTGATGGCAGCATTAGCAGTATTGTGGACTATATTCTCATTTATGCTAAGCCCCCTTTATATTGAAAATTTGGCCCTGTTAACGTTTTTCTCTCTCCCTCCCTTTCTCTCTTTGGTAATTAAATATATCTGAGTGCCTCATAGTCTTTAATGTATCTGTCTTCACAAAACCCCTTCATGGTAGGGAGATGCTGCTATTCCAGTTTTACAGGTGGGGAACTGAGACACTTGCTTGGGGTTACACAGAGTCTTTGGTGGAGCAGACAATTAGCAGTGATTGGTGAAGTCTTAGAACTTGTGTACATTTATTTAGAAGTTGATTAAAGTGGTCTTAAAACAATGTGTGTGTGTGTGCGTGCGCATGCACGCCTCTTTGTTTTTAAATGTGAGATTTTGGTAGGATTATTTTGAAGGTGGGAAGCGTGGGGTTGAAGAAGTGGATTATATTATATTATACACTGAAGGCCCTAAGGTTCATGGTCATTCTGACCTTTTCTGGAAAAAAAGTTCCACAGCTGTGGTCTGTTTGGAGAAAAAGTACTATCTTGCACGTGTTAGTTTTGATCCTTAGGCTGCTGGGTCCATTGTTCATGTGGTACACCGCTGTTGTGGTAGGTCATGATCATACAATGTAAATTGTCCCTGAGGAACCTAAGTCAGTCCATAGAGTACTTTGAAGATCAGGACCGAAGCCTTGAATTTGATCTTGAATTGAATGAAAAGCCATTGAAGAGAGAGCATCGGGCTGGAGTGTTGCGCTCTCAGCTCCCTGGGTTGCTGAGTCCTTCCCTTTCCTCAGTTAGACGTAACATTTCACATCCTGTGGAGGTCATAATGAAGGTCTAAGTCTATCAGTGGGTGATCACTCAAAATTACAAATTATTTTCATTTCAGATATGTTAGTGGAAATGTCCTTAAATAAAAGAATGCGTATTTGTTTTATTTTTCAGACACGGATATTAAAGAACTAGAGGATGTCTTTGGACTTCACGGACAAATTGAGCACAAGTTGGACTTCCTCAGAAAGAATGTGCCAAAAGATATGAAGCTTGTGCTGATTGGTCATTCAATCGGTTGCTACATCACCCTTGAAATGATGAAGAGGGCATCGGAACTTCAGGTATGTCAGCCTTGGGGAAGGGAAGCTGTATCGCTCAGCAGAGCATCCCCCACGCTTAGCATTTGATTGATCAACAAAGACGATAATCGGATTCCACATCCTTTGTGTAGAAGCAGCATCCCCCCTACTTTCAGACCAAATTCTTATTAAAGTAAATGATGTTCAGTTATTTTTCATGGGTGTCTGACTCCAGAAGAGAGGAGAGTGATACAGAAATATATGATCTGATTTTTCCACTGTAAAGCACTGTGCATAGCAATTTACACCCCTACAAAAGTAGTATGGGGAACTGCTGCCAACTCAGAATAGTAGTAATTCCCTACTTGTGAGATGAGGTAGGTATTTGTGCAGGACTGATCTATCTCAAAGGATGCTGTGAACGTTAATTAACTTCAGTAATCTGGTTTAGTAATTCATTAGTAAATGTAATTATTGACAATGATGCAATTTGATATGTTTACATTTTAATAACATTATGCAATATATTATTTGAATGGAAGATCACATAATATATATGCTGCTGCATGTCATGGATAAAGTGTGTGTTTTTATTAAAAGGGATACTGCTAGCCAGTTTCAGGATCAACAGGCACCTAATTAATGTGTTTTGAAAAGCCTATGGTAATATATGTCAAAATGTTTTCATAATTTTTTTAAATTTCCTTGAACATTTATTTAATATTTAAACATCCACTATCAGTGCCATGAATTCAAATAATAACCAATAGAATAATAGCCTAGTAAAATGAGGGCCTGATTCAGTCTCTAATTGCTGCTGTAATACAAATGTTTAAGAATAAGAATACTTAGGGCTTCCGTGGTGTTTTCATAACTTCAGAGCAATTTGCGAACATTAAACCTCACAAAATCCTAGTAAGCTAGAAAAGTAAATATTTCCATTTTACAGAAAGAGAAATGAAGGCCCAACAGTTAACTGATTTGCACAAGGTTAGAAGGAGGTAGTGATGGTGCTAGGGTTAAAATTCCAGAGTTCCTTGCTAATAATCCTGTTCTGAGACCACTGGATATTTAACATCTGCATTGAGTTATTGCATGAGAACCCAAAACTAAAACTAGCTAATACCAAAAACTGACATTTTTTTAAGAAAACTGTTATGGATTAATCTGCTCTTATTGTCTGAAGATGAGTAAAATGCTAAATGTAAATGAAAAAAAATAAATTGTAAAAATGAATTAGAGATTTAAGAATGTTTATATCAAGTGGTAGTAGTAGTAGAGTTGAGGACATTCTTTTTAAATGAAAGACAAATGTACTAAACTTCTTGCTTTTGTGGCTTAGACCTAGGGTATGTCTACACTACGAAATTAGGTCAATTTAATAGAAGTCGATTTTTTAGAAGTCGATTTGATATAGTCAATTGTGTGTGTCCCCATTAAGCGCATTAAGTCAACGGTGTGCGGCCACAGTACCGAGACTAGCGTCAACCTTCGGAGCATTGCACTGTGGTAGCTATCCCACAGTTCCCGCAGTCTCTGCCGCCCATTGGAATTCTGGATTGAGCTCCCAATGCCTGATGGAGCAAAAACATTGTCGTGGGTGGTTCTGGGTACATGTTGTCAGGCCCCCCTCCCTCCGTGAAAGCAACAGCAAAAAGTTGTTTCTCGCCTTTTTTCCTGGGTTACCCGTGCAGATGACATACCACGGCAAGCATGGAGCCCGCTCAGATCACTGTTACCGTATGTCTCCTGGGTGCTGCCGGCAGATGCGGTACTGCAGTGCTGCACAGCAGCATCCCCTTGCCTGCGGACAGCAGATGATACAATATGACTTTTAGACACTGTTGTCGTCGTCCCATGGGTGCTTCTGGCCGGCCTTGGTGAGGTCGGTCGGGGGCGCCTGGACAAAAATGGGAATGACTCCAGGTCATTCTCTTCTTTAAGCTTCATCTAATGGAGATTCAATCCTGCCTGGAATATCGTGGCAGTTGGAGGCTTCTGCCTCAGGCTGCTCTCCCAGTTGGCAGCACCACGTGGTCGCACCTATCCCAGCCTACCCCTTGCTCTCATGGCTCATGAAGCCTGGACAGTAGTAAGGAGCAGTTCAACTATAGGCTGAGCAAGTGCAGAATGGTGGTAGACTGTGCATATGGACGTTTAAAAGTGCCCTGGCGCAGGTTACTGACTTGGTTAGACCTCAGCAAAACCAATATTCCCATCATTCTTACTGCTTGCTGTGTGCTCCACAATATCTGTAAGAGTAAGGGGGAGACGTATATAGCAGGGTGGGAAGTTGAGGCAAATCTCCTGGCTGCTGATTACGCACAGCCAGACCCCAGGGCAGTTAGAAGAGCACAGCAGGGCATGCTGTGCATCAGAGAAGCTTTTAAAACCAGTTTCACGACTGGTCAGGCTATGGTACGAACAGGGGCGGCTCTATGTTTTTCGCCGCCTCAAGCACGGCAGGCAGGCAGCTTTCGGTGTGCACCTGCAGGAGGTCCGCTGGTGCAATGCCATCGGTGTCCCCAAAGCCGTGGGACCGGTGAACTGCCCGCTGGCACACCTCCAAAAGCCACCTGCCTGCCGCCCTCACAGCAACCGGCAGGCTTCCCCCTCCCCTACTTGCTGCCCCAAGCACACACTTGCTGCGCTGGTGCCTGGAGCTGCTCCTGGGTATGAAAGTTCTGTTTGTTTCTCCTTGATGAAAACTCGCCCCCTTGGTTTACTCTACTTCCCTGTAAGCCAACCACCCTCCCCTCCCTCCTTTGATCTCTGCTTGCAGAGGCAATAACGTCATTTTTGTTTCAAATTCATGCATTCTTTATTACTTCGTCACACAAACGGGGGGATAACTGCCAAGGTAGCCCGGGAGGGGTGGGGAAGGAGGGAAGCACAGGGCGGGGGTAGTTGTAGGGGCACCTTATAGAATGGCATGCAGCTCATCATAGAAGCGGCATGTCTGGGGCTCTGACCCAGAGCTGCCATTTGCCTCTCTGGTTCTTTGGTAGGCTTCACGCGGCACTGCTGCGGGTCCATGTTATAACCTCTGGCCTTCATGCCCTTGGAGATTTTTTCAAATATTCTGGCATTTCATCTTTTGGAATGGAGTTCTGATAGCACGGATTCGTCTCCCCATACAGCGATCAGGTTCCATACTGCCCGTTCGGTCCATACTGGTGCTTTTTTGAGATTCTGGGACTTCACAGTCACCTCTGCTGATGAGATCTGCACAGTCACCTGTGCTGATCAGCTCGCTACGCTGGCCAAACAGGAAATGAAATTCAAAGGTTTGTGGGGCTTTTCCTGTCTACCTGGCCAGTGCATTGGAGTTGAGAGCGCTGTCCAGAGAGGTCACAGTGGAGCACTCTGGGATAGCTCCTGGAGGCCAGTACCGTCGAATTGCATCCACACTACCCCAAATTCAACCCAGCAGGGTCTATTTCAGTACTAATCCCCTTGTCGGGGAGGAGTACAGAAATTGATTTTAAGAGCCCTTTAAGTCGACAAAAATGGCTTTGTCGTATGGACGGGTGCAGGGTTAAATCGATCTAATGCTGCTAAATTCAATCTAAACTCGTAGTATGGACCAGGGCCTAGCTTAGGCAGAGAAGTTTGTATGTGTGAGGGAGGGAAGATCTCATATCTGATGTTGACATTTTCCTTTATATCACAATATTTACAGTGAGCTCTTTTGTGTCTAATGTTTTCTAGATAGCAAGTGACTTCAGGCAGGGACAGTGTCCTTCCTTTGAATGTGAGTGCCTAGCACACTGTCAACACTTAGCAATATATCATAAGAATTAATAATAGTGAGATTCTTTACTTCCCCTCCTCCCAAATATTCACCTCTTCTTTTATATAAACTCCCTACCAGGACAGGAGAGGGAATACAATGCTCATATATGTATAAAATCCATTCACTTCTTCATAACCATTTCCCCTGCCATTCAAGATTTTTCCCCCTCTAAAAGAAACAGCAATTTTTTTTCAAAAAATGGAACATTAACTTAAGCTGATCTATTTCCACAGGCATAACTCATTCTGTGATTATAAACAAAGTTTTCTGAAGGCACTTGTGTAACTGTTTTTTCCTTTTCAAGAAGGGAGTGTTCTAGAAAATATCATGTGCAGTAATTTGTCCAAAAATATCAACTTTTCTTTGGTCTCCATATGTATGATTTTTTTTTTTACTCAAATTGTTTTATCTGGTTTCCATTAACTATGAATTGTTGAGTAATTTTTGTTACACCTGGCCCGGTGGATACTGGCAGCCTGATATTTGTCAATGTGCTGAAACTTCGGTATCTTTAGGACACCCTGAAACGGCACTGTGCAATGTATGCTTGAAGTTAATGTATGACACGCTACATTTAAGATGCATTTAACAATAGAAAAATATTTGTGTAAGCCAGAGTGTTGTGCAACCTTTGTCCTTTTGCCAAAAATAAGTTAACTGTTCTGTTTTATAACGTATGAAGTGTGATAATAAGAAACTTGTGTTTCCATCTCCCTTTTTATTTTTACTGGAATATTTGATTCCCACAAGATTTCAAGCACATATGTGTAGTTTAGTAGCTAGATCATTTGGTTTTATTTTTGTATAGTTCTTTTGTGATATTCCTTTATTATATAATTTTTTGGTTTGGGCTTAAATTCACTGCTTTTTATGAACCTTTCATTGCTCATGTTTTACTGTTCTGATCTGGAGCTTAACATGTTGTATATATTCTAGCAGTTCACTAGTTTTTATATCCTTAGTGAATATTTAGCAGGTTTAATTTTTGGTACTTAGTTTAAAACACTCATAATCTAACCCAATATTGTCCTCTTTATGAACAGTGATGAGAGAAACCTGATAGAATATGCTGGCAGGCATAAAAGGGAAGAAGTGAAATCTCTGTAGCATTGCCCTTCTGCCTCTCTTGCACTCCATGGTTCCTCGTCATCCAGAACTCTGGAGGCTTTAAGCTGTGCTAGAGTTTGACATCAGAGCTAGGAACAGGTTGGGGGTATTGTCGGGGATCACCCTATCGCCAGAGCAGCATCCCCTGCTGCCCTCAGTCCTCTTGTCAGAATTCTAAGTAGGAGTTTCTCTCTGTGTCCTTTGTGTGATTGTTACTTGTAGTACAGGAGATTCTACCAGTGGTATCTCCAATGAGAAAAGGGACAATGCAGGGGTGGAAGTGACCCTCCAAAGGACTGCATTTTTCCCTTTTCTCCAGATGCTAAGTATCAGTATAAATGGACAGACAGACTGATGAATGGCCTGGTTTATGGATACGTATTTGAGAATAGTCAAAGAGTACCCAAAGCAAGGAATAGGCTTTCCTTGTTAATGGATGTATGTATAAGTCTAAACAAATAAATAGATTTTTTTAATCCTGCTAATCTCTCGGCCTCAGTGATACTTTGTGATGATGAGTTCCACAGGTTAATTGTGTACTGGGTAAATAGAAAAATGTCATTCCTTTTAGCAGTTTATTCTGCTGCCTCTTCTTTTTTATTATTTGGATATCCCTATATTCTTGCATTAGAGGAGAGACAGAAAATGAGACAAGCCAGTTTACCTTCACTGTGCCAGTCACTCCTTTGTGTTCATAGATTCTAAGGCCAGAAGGAACCACTGTGATCATTTATTCTGACCTTCTGCATGACACAGGCAATAGAACTTCTCTTTGAACTAGAGCGAATGCCTTTACCGTGACCCTTCTTGGTAGTCTTCTCCAAACAAAACAGACCCAGTCTTTGTGTGTGTGTGTGCTGACCAGAACTGAACACAAGTTTGAAGGCATCATTGACTGAAAACATTTTTATCCCATTCCATGTGCAAATTACCCCCAGCTCTTTATCCTGAGTGGTTACAGCTCATTTAGAATCCAGCAGCGTGTCTGAGTATTTCAAATTCTTCCTTCCAATGTGTCTTGCGTTACATTAGTCAACACTGAATTCACCCACCCTGATGCAGTCCAATAACCCTGCTTTGTTGAATCTTTCTGAAGTTTATCATCATGACTAACTTAAATAATTTTGTGCCATATGCAAATTTTGTTGCAGGTCATCCCCTTTTTCAGATCATTAATAAATATATCAAACATGGCTAATATGGATTGTTGGGCACCTCACTGTTAGCCTTTTTGCCATGTCGAAAATTGATCATTTTTGTCCGTTCTTTATTTTCTCTCTCTTATCTAGTTTCCAGTGCATGAGTGAACTTTGCCTCTCACCCCATTATTAGTTACGTTTTTTCACAGTCTTAGGGACTTAATAGTCACAGGGTGAGGGATTTTATCTAAGACTTTGAAAATCCATATGCATCGTTTCAACCAAATCTCCTGTGTCCATTTTTCATGTATGTATTTTATTTATTGTTAACGCGTCCAGAAAAATCGAGTAGATAAGAGAGACAGAATTTTTCTTTACAAAAGTCTCTGATTATTTAGGATCATATTGTGCTCATATAGATATTTTGTCATTCCCTTTAATTTACCCGATACTGAAAGAAGGCTTATTGGCTGACAATTCCAAGGTTGTTACTATCTTCTTTTTTCTTTTTCTTTTTTTTTTAATAACAGGATATATATTACCCTCCGTTCTTCCACTTTAGGATCTGCCTTTAAGCCCAAGAAATCCAGCAGTTCTTAAAGTTCTTGAGAGCATTTAGGATTAACATCAAATTTGGGCCACCAAAATGAATTCTTTCAAGTGGAATCTTCTGTATCCAAAGATTGGCCAGTCCAGCTGCCATGCAAAACAGAATGCCTGGTGTCAGCTACATTCCCTTCAAATCTCAGTCCCTCCTTGATGTATCTTTTCCTCTTGTATGTGCCTGCCCTTTTGTGACATGTTTCATTGAGAGGGGACACCTTTGCCCATGCCCCTTCTGATGAGACCTTCAGAACCTCCTTAGCCTTTGACACTCTCTTTAATGGTGTAGGGTTTTGCACGCTTTTACCTGTACAAGAAACTTTATTTAAAAATATGGAGAAAATTATAGTAAAAGAAAATAAATGGTTCGCATAACAATATATATAGATTTGCACTCATAAACTAAGTGAAAACATCAATTAGAAATAAAAGAAGCAGATGGGGAAAAGGGGGAAAAGCAATTACCGGTAATTTAAATTAGAATCTATAGAGTATAGAAAATTGGGAAGCTGAAGATATCAGAGAAGAATGAGTGGCTGGGAAGGCTAAGGCCAATGAAGAGGAGTTTTAGTGTATTAGAAACAACAGAAATCTTAGCAATGGTTTAGGCCCGTTATTAGATGGAGATGGTAAAAAGACGCAGAAAAGGCAGAAATGTTCAGTAAATATTTCTGTTTTGTATTTCGAAAAGCAGAACGATGTGCTTGTATCATGTGAGGATGATGTACTTTCCAGTCCATCAGTAACCAAGAAGGATGCTAAACATAATCTTCTAGGGATAAATATTTTAAATCTGAGGGCCCTGGTAACTTGCCCCCAAAATCTTAAAAGAGATGGCTTAGGATCTCTTATCTGCTGATACTAATTTTTTAATAAATCTTGGAATAACAAGGAAATTCCAAAAGACTGGAAGAGTGCTAATGTTAAATCAATATTTTAAAAAAGGGCAAGTGGGATGACCTGGGTGTGAAATCATTTCCAAGCAAAATTATAAATAAAAAATTAGGCTGTTGATTAATCCCAGTTAACTCATGCGATTAACCAAAAAAAAATTAATTGAGATTAAAAAATTAATCATGATTAATCGCAGTTTTAATCACACTGTTAAATAATAGAATACTAATTAAAATTTATTAAATATTTTGGATTTTTTCTACATTTTCATATATATTGTATTCTGTGTTGTAATTGAAATCAAAGTATGTATTTTTGGTTACAAATATTTGCACTGTAAAATGATAAAAGAAATAGTATTTTTCAATTCACCTCATACAAGTACTGTCATGCAATCTCTTTATCATGAAAGTCCAACTTACAAATGTAGATATTTTTGGTTACATACTGCCTCAAACAAACAATGTAAAACTTCAGAGCCTAGACGTTCACTCAGTCCTACTCTTTTTCAGGGCAATCACAAGACAAACAAGTTTGTTTTGGCATTTACGGAGATAATGCTGCCCTTTCTTACTTACAGCTGTCACCAAGATGAGAACAGGCTTGCATGGCACTTTTGTAGCGGGCATTGCAGGTATTTACCATGCCAGATATGTTAACTTTGCTGTACTCTTCATGCTTCGGCCACCATTCCACGGGACAGCTTCCTGCTGAGGTGCTCATTTAAAAAAAAAAGTGTTAGTTAATTTGTGATCTGCACTCTTTGGGAAGATTCTGTGTCTCTGCTCTGTTTACCTGCCTTCTGCCATGTATTTCGTGGTTAAACGTTCGGCTTTGGGGCCCAGACTGTTGTTCGTTTTAAGACTGTTTTTCGTTGCAGGATTCGACAAAATGCAAAGAGGTCAATGTGAGATTTCTACAGAAGCTAAGTGTCGACCGAGATTTAGACTGAAGTTGCTTCCAAATCTGCGGGGAGGGTGTGGAGCTGCTTTCAGACCGTACAGGCCACTCCGATGCAAACTACGACCTGAACACCAAAAAAAAAAAAAAAAAAATCAACCTTCTGCTGGTAGCATCTGACTCAGATAATGAAAATGAGCGTGCGTTGGTCCACACTGCTTTAGATTGTTACCAAGCAGAACTCGTCATCAGCATGGACGCATGTCCCCTGGAATGATGGTTGAAGCATGACGGGGCATGAGACTCTCTTTAGCACATCTGGCATGTAAATATCTTGCAACACAGGTTACAATAGTGCCATGAGAATGCCTGTTCTCACTTTCAAGTGACATTATGAACAAGAAGCAGGAAGCATTATTTCCTGGAAACGTAAACAAACTTGTTTGTCTGAGCTATTAGCTGAATAATAAGTAGGACTATGTGGATTTGTAGGCTCCAAAATTTTACACTGTTTTATTTTTGAATGCAGTTTTTTTTGTACATAATTCTACATTTGTAAATTCAACTTTCATGATAAAGAGATTGCACTACAGTACTTGTATTAGGTGAATTGAAAAATACAGTTTCTGGTTTTTTACAGTGCAAATACTTGTAATCAAAAATCAATATAAAGTGAGCACTGTACACTTTGTATTCTGTGTTGTAATTGAAATCAATATATTCGAAAATGTAGAAAACATCCAAAAATATTTAAATAAATGGTATTCTATTATTGTTTAATGCTGCGATTAGTTGCAATTAATTTTTTTAGTCGTGCAATTAATCACGATTAATATTTTTAATTACTTGACAGCCCTATAATAAATTAGAGGATAGGAATATAATTAATGCCTGTCAACATAGTTTCTTGAAAAATAGGTCTTGTCATACAAACTTGATTTAATTTTTTACAGGATTACAAGTTTGACTGATAAATGTAACTACTTAAATCTACTACGCTTGCACTTTTGTAAGGCATTTGACTTAGTACTGCACGAGATTCTGATTTTAAAAATTAGCACTACACAGTATCATGGAACACGTTAAATGAATTAAGAACTAGTTAACTGACAGTTCTTAAAAAGCAGCCGTCAATGCAGGGAATCATGATCAAATGGGGGTTGTTGTGGGGTGTGCCTCTCCTGTAGAGCCCCCCTGTTGACCTAATGGAGTGCTGCAGGCACTTCCTGCCTTGCGTTCCCTTCTAACAGAGCCCTTTAAGAACTTCATATAATCCAGATGGTTGTAAAACAAAATTTCCCTGCTGGGGTTCTACTTCATTAAATCCCTAAATAACTCCCCCCATCCCCCTTGAGCTTAGGGATCACACAACCCTCTTCCTTTGGGGCCTGTGGTCTCTGGGAAGAGTTCTCTCCCAGGAGAGCTTGTCTTTCTCTCTGAGCACACTCCCTGCTACTGAGCCCTGGTGGCCTTTTTCAGGCCCAAGTGGTCATTGTTTAATTCAAGTAGGAGTAGAGAGGTTATTTTACCTCTGTGTTTGACATTGGTGTAACCACTGCTGGAATACTGTGTCCAGATATGGTACCCACAATTCAAAAAGGATGTTGCTAAATTGGAGTGGGTTCAGTGAAGAGCCATGAGAATAATTAATAGATTGGAAAACTTGCCTTATAGTTATAGACTCAAGAAGCTCAATCTGTTTAGTTTAACAAAGAGAAGGTTGTGGGGTGAGTTGATTAGTGTCTGTAAATACCTACACTGAGAACAAATATTTAATAAGGGGCTCTTCAGTCTAGCAAACAAAGGTGTAAGATGATACAGTCACTGGAAATTGAAGCTAGACAAATTTAGACTAGAAATAAGATATAGATTTTTAATGGTGAGAGTAATTAACCATTGGAACAGTTTACCATGGGTTGTGGTTATTCTCCATTACTGACCATTTTGAAATCAAGATCGGATTTTTTTTTCTAAAAGGTGAGCCCTAGAAATTATTTTGGGAATGTTCTATGGCCTCTCTTAGAGGGCAAGTCATACCCACAGAATGGAGAACTGTATCCTGGGAAGCTGTGAGTCTTGAAAGAATTTAGGGGACATAGTGGACATTAACTCAACATGAGCTCTCACGGTTGTGCTGTGGCAAAAAGGAATAATGTGATCCCTGGATATATAAAAAGGAGTAGGAGAAGGGAGATGATTTCACCTCTGTGTACGTCACTGATGAGACAATACAGAACTACTGTGCACTGTTTCAGTGTCCACATTTTAAAAAGGATGTTGAAAAACTGGAGAGGATGCAGAAAAGACTGCAAAATTAATCAAGGGCTGCAGAAAATGTCTTACAGTGAGAGAGCTCGTGTTTAATTTCTCAAAAAGAAGTTTGAGAGGTGACTTGATTGCCTCTGTCATACCTACTTCTGTCTCCACACACAGAACTGCTCCTTTCGTTCCTCAGTAATAGCCTGAACCTTCTTCTATTGAAGTCAGTAGCAAACTTCCCTTTGATTTCAGTGGGAGCAGGACTGGGTCATAAGAGAGGTAAATAACAAGTTAGTCACAATTCCTTTGCCAAGTGATGTATTATGATACAAAATTCAATCCACTGACCCCTTGAGTTAATAATTTAGATTCAATTGTGTTGAAAGCCTGATTATGAAGTTGGGAAGTATTTTCATAATGACAGGAAAGAAAGAAGTCACCAAAATATTAAATAAGGGCCTCTTAGAGAAAACAAAATTCTTTAGTATAGAATTGCTGGAAATCCAAAAGGGACGACGGGCTCAAAAGAGGGAAATTTATTAACAATACATGAACTGCTAGAACTATCCTTATGTGAGTGTCTGACCTTCAAAATAATGAGAGGCTGTTATCAGCAACATGGAGGGATAGCCGGAAAGAGTGTAAAGTCATGAGGTTTGTATTTTTCTGATGAGATTATGACCCGTGAACATAAGCCAACAGGCACGTGGTGCCATCATTATAGAAAACACTTTCTGAAAGGAAACTTTAACTTAGCCGGTGTAAGAGTTCTTTGAATGAATTATGTAGTTAGAGAAGTAGACGGCAGATGAAAACCTGTGAAAGACGCAAAGCAACGTCATGACTGACAGAAAACACGAACACGGGTTTTTATCCCACTTCTGAGGTTTTCACTTCATACAAGGGGTTTGTAGTCATTGCATAGAGTCTAATTCGGTTACGGTGATCATCGTTTACAGTGGTCAGTTGTAATGATCACTTTCAGGAATCTTAGACTGCATTGACAGGTTTGCTTTTGATTGACAGTTACAAAGCCTCTATTGCACTCACAGAACGCATCTATGTCTGCCCGATTTTTTTGCCTTTTGAACAGTGTCTCTGGCGGGAGTAGGCCGGTCGCAGACTTAAAGCATGACAAAGAGTTCTGAGTAAGCATTTCCCTAAAAAGAAGCATCTCCTCTTATGCTGGGGGAACATGCTGGCTGTGATGTGTGGATCTGTGCATCATGTGCTGGAACACTGGCACGGGAGAAACAAATTAATAGATTTTCTTAGCTCACACAGATTTGTTATATTTGAATTATACCTAAATGAGAAGTGGTAGACTCCTAACCAAGTACCACAGCGGATAGGTAAGAAAGAGACTTGACCATTGGTGCTCAGATACTATTGTGAAAAGCATGGTCTGAAAATATAGGGTGAATAGATAAGGAGACTGTAGTTTCATATTGATTATTACTGGAATATTACAAAAAAAAACAAATTAAGGAAATGAACAGGGGGGAAAGAAAGCATCAAGTGAAAATAAAAAAACAGAAAACAATAAGGAATAGTTTGACACAAACCCAGTGACAATAGACACAGAACTGTTGCACAGATCAAAGTAGAAATAGTATTTAACAAACAGTTCAAGAGGAGGGATTGTATAAAATAGCAAATAAAATTGCAGTTGGAAAAACCCTAATAAAACATAGTGTAAAGCTAGACAAAGGAAAGGAGCATTTTTATAAACCTTCTCTCCATGATGCCAGATAAATTCAATATATTTTAAACCATTAATGTTTGGCTGCTATATACCCATCCGCTTCCCATTATCAGCAGCCAGTAGGAAAATGAATGAGGAAAAAGGGGGAGAAACTAACATAATTTGGCCCTGATTCAACAAAGCACTTAAGCAGAGACCTAGGCACATGCTTAAGTATGTTGCTGAATTGGAAACTTTTTGTATTACAGTGGTTACTTTTCAGCAATACCTGTTATCAAGTCTTTATAAATGACAAATCTTTGAGAATCCTTGAAAGTAGGCGCAGGTGGACTGAGTCTGTCATTACACTAAAACTTAGTAGTTTGCGACCAGCTATCACATCTGCAGATGCTGCAAAATCTACTTTGATAAAGGTATGAGGAGTATATTCTCCCTCAGAATTCGGTTTGTTTATTTTTCCCATAAGCAGCAGAATAGCTGTCCTGAGAGGAACAGACATTAAACCAAGCTATAAGATCCTAGCACAGTCCTTTGACTATCTGGAAATAGCTAGAACTAATGTTAGGTGATTTATTAAATCTGCCCAAATATAGCAAATAAAATTTTAAGATCCTTGAAGCATCTAGGGAGTAAAAAGCTCCTAAAAAGTTTGTGGAGGAATTTGGACAAAAATTATGGAAGATGAGGGAAAATTCGGGGCAAACATAAAGTTATCCTATTTGGGGAAAAAGCTGAAAGCAAGAACAAGCTATAGAGAGCTCACAACCAGCAAAGACTACTTAGAGAGAGAGCACCTGCTGACCAAAATGGATAAATTTAAGAGATCTCTTTCAATGGTATTAGATTGCAGATCCTGAAACCTTCAAGGCCTCAATCCTACTCCATTGAACTAAAAAATGTGTCAAGGAATTTGGTGTGTTTTCTCATATTTCACAGTCAGCAGTCATGCAGGGCTAGTTATGTTAAGTGTCAGTGAATACAGATTCTCTCTCTGGGTGAATGTGCATAATCTGAACTCATCCAAATTACCACATTCTCTATATAGCTCTCTCCATGAAAAGACTCTCTGTGTTACAGAGGAATGAAAAAATTGCAGTCAGATGACAGAAGACTGTGAAGTCAGTGAACTCCTTCAAGTATATGAAATAATTTCAGAGGACTCCAAATGTGGCAAGAGATACACAGACCTGTTAGAAGAGAAATGAATACATACTGATACTGTACATTAGGTAATATGCCTAAGGATGGAGTCAGAGCCAAATGTATCCCTAGTGCTTTCATTAGGGAGAGGTGTGGCTCCAACTCCCGAGACTCCTAAGAATAACACCCAGGGCTGAAATTTCTGTCCTCGAAATCAGAGTCACATGATCAATTGTCAGTCAGGAAATTAAGCCTATTGAGAACAGTTCCCACCTGTTCCCTATGGAGGTGTAAGAACATTGCATAGCAGCTCATTGGTGTCCTTAATGCTCTCAAATTCTATCTCTAGGCGGGGAGAGAAGACTTCATTCCAATATATAATGCAAGCATTAGTCACTAAACGTAGCACAGGCAAGAGTTCACAAATAAACTGGCCAATTGTATTTAACTCCCTATTATTTCAGTTATGTACACTGGTATATTATCTGATTTCTTCTAAAATGGAACAGGAGGATGTTTGCTTTAAAATTTCAAAGAATTTAAACCAATGCTGTTGCCTAAGATTTGCACTTTCTGCTGTGGCAAACTGTAGCTCAGAGAGCTTTAAAGGCATAGGTCTCCTTTCTGTTTGAGTACTGCATTAAAATGCTAATTTGGGGCTTGTTCTCAGGAAGTGGTGCTCTGCCAGTGCAAAAAGAACTACTGTGTAGCTCCATCCACATGCTTCTGGAGGCAGGAATACACAGATTTTGTCCTGGTAAAACCCAGTTTTGTCATCCCAACTCCCAGGCTTCCTGTTTTAAGCTGCTTCTACAAGGTTAGAGTTTCCTTCAGTCTTTGGATTTTCCACCTTTTCTGTCTCTCCTACGATGAAGGGACTGCTGGGTCACAGAATGGCTGGAGTATCCTCCACAGGGTGGCTCTAAATCCCAACAAGATAATTTTTTCCCTCGTCTGCACTGTTTGCCCAGCTCTCAGTCAGGTTACTCAGACTGGGCACTAGGCAGCGAGTTCATCCTTCATGCGGTCCATTCAGCTGACTGGAACTCAATGGCTGTTTGTTGAGCGGCAGTAGTACGTACTGTTTTCTTAGGTTCAAACAGTTCTCTGTAGAGACCTTAGCATGCATAGGTATCTACTATCTAAATCTCTTCATGCCTGGAACTGAGTGTTGGCTAGAAGCAGTGGAATGTAAGGGTCAAGTGACCATGTAATAAATTTTAGTATAGTTTAGAAATACAAACCATTAAGACTAGGAGTATCTAGAACTCTTAAAGCTTCATATTAAGAAAGGATTACCTGCTTCAACTGTCCCTTTGTTGTACACCCTCTGGGTCTTGGCTGACAAGATCTTAAACTTCTAACCCAAATCTCACTGTCCCCCCAAACATAAAGTAAATAGTTGAGGTAATCTTTGGGGTTCTTCAGGCTACTTGTCAGACGTTCCTTCCTGATTCTGTGTTCCAAAGAGGGGTTTCTTAAAATTAATCTTGACTCAGAATGATTTGTTTTATTCTCCTCTCTAATATTTCAAGCTGTGTTTCCATTACACATCACCAGAACACAATTGCTCTGATTATGCTGTCCACGTGGAAGCTGCAGTTCATCATGTCGTCAACACTTGAGGTGAGCAATTTAGTCCTGTATTTGCTTGGTTGTGTTTAGTACCAGAGCAAAATAAATTTAGATAGAAAAGCAATGAGGATGAAGATGGCAAAATGATTGTAAATGAGTGGACAGAAAAGATAGATATATATTTTTTAAAAGTAAAATAGACGCCCCTCATTTTAAATCCATTCCTCTTGCAATGCTCCGACAGAAGCAGCTCAAGAACTACAACTATATGACTTATCACCTAGTTCCTGCCCACCTCTGTTGAAAACCAAGAAGGTAGTCCAGGGGAAGGTTACAATAATATGGAATTAGGGTTGAAAGGATATGGGTGTTTTAAATAAATTTTGAAATGTTAAGTGACTAGTTCCTGGATATTGCTCTATGCCTACAGTTGAAGATAGTAACTGCTTTCTAACCTACGCTGCCAAACATCTCTTCCTGAATGTTTTTTAAATAGATGAAACAGCTTTTCAATCTGTACCCTGACCCTGCCAGCAGGTAGGGGATCTTGGGGGACAACTACTGCACTGGTGGGGTGCAAAATTACCTTTATTAAGAAAATGCAAAAACAGGGAAAATTCAATAATGAGGAGTATGGGGTTTGTTAAGGTAGACAATTGGGGAGGGGTTTCTTTTAGTAAATATTATAGGGGGTTTCAATAGTGGGGTACAACACAGTGGGGTACAATACAGTTAGTAACCAATTAACACTGAAATATAAATGTAACAGGTAGCTAACAATTTGTTATGTAAAGGGTGTGTTACAGCAGCATATAACCAACTAACAGTTATGGGAAAAATGTGTTAAATATCCAACAACTCTAGGTAAAAGTGTGTCACAGTGGTATAAATGTAAAATGTGAGGTGTGTCAGAGAGAAAAAGGGTAACCAATAGGGTTTTATGCTAGACTTCAGTAATGCAATTGAGGTTTGG